>NW_022589706.1:7348549-7430394 GCF_004348235.1 Phoca vitulina
AAGGAAGGAAGGAAGGAAGGAAGGAAGGAAGGAAGGAAGGAAGGAAGGAAGGAATTGGGGGAGGGAGGGAAGGAAGGAAGCAGGAAGGAAGCAAGTGGGGGAGGGAAGGAAGGAAAGAAGGAAGTGGGGGAGGGAGGGAAGGAAGGAAGGAAGTGAGGAGGGAAGGAAGGAAGAAACTTGTAGGGCTCTGAAGGATCCATTTGAGGAGGGGATCATAATTTTGTAGGGATGCCAATGTGCCCCCTTGTGTGACTTTTCTCTAGGGTGCTCAGTTACTCGGGTGTAGACACGGACAGAGCAGACTCTTGACTCCGTCTCGGTGGACTGGCCAGATCATCAGCGGTGATTGTACCATCACCGGTACAAGCAGGAAGGACCCTCGAAGTGTTCAGGCTGATGGACTTAGAAACAACAGCCTCCCTTCCTAAGGGCACAATTCTGCCCAATCGACACACTTAAGGCATAATTACCAATATTTGCCTGGTTTGGCTGAAATAAATAGCAAGATATGTTCACTGCAGGGGCCTCTGTCAGCCTGAATTTCTCTGACCTAAAAGGCTTGGGAGTCAGGGAGCGTATAAGGAAGAGGAACATTGTGGAGCGTAAGCCAGTCACCATGGTTTTAACCGGGTGCCGAAGCATGCGTGTGCGTTAGAGTTACAAAAATCATCCAAACCTTCCATAGAACACTACAAATCAACACGGCTACTCTCCAGAGCTTACTGTTAGCATTTCCAGCCTCTGTTTCTTAAATATGCTTCTATCTAGATAAGGCTGAGGCCTGTCACTCAGATAAGAATAGCTAATGGTGCTCAAAGTGTTGGAAAGAAGAAGGAGGAGAAGTAAAACAAGAACAAGAAAAATAACAGGCAACAAAGATCGTCTGTGGTCAGCAGAAGCGAAAATATTTATTATCTGGACCTTTATAGAAGTGTGTGCTGACTCCTGATCCACACAGTTAGGATAGTGACATGCGCATAATCTTGGGAGCCCCAGTCAAACATCTTCAGGACTCTGGTCAACCATCCAGGGTAGACAACCTCGTTCCATTTCAGTGACCCCAGGATCTCCCACTCCTTGGTGGCTGACATTTGTGCCATTCCCAGTGCCTCAAGATTATAACTAAAAGTACAGAAACACTGCTTGTGATGCTTTGTCCATAGTTGGGTCCTACTTCCTTAAAATGGATCCCCTAGAATGGGAATGACTTGGCCAAGGGAGTTCTTGTGTTTTTAGGGCCCCTGCTCCCGCCTGACAAACTGCTTTCTGAACTATGACCGATGACCTGCCACCCATGTGGCCCGTTTTGTGACACCCGCGGCCACACTGAGTATTAGCTCCTCTTCAAAACTCCGGATAATCTGAGCACAGTTTTCAAGAGATAAAACTGGAGGTTTCACAGTGGGCATCAGTACAAGAGATGGTTTTCTAGCTGCCTGGGTGACGTCTCCTTCCTTCGGGGGAGACCTTCCATGGGCCCCAGAGACAGATGTATGCCCCCTGCTGTATTCCATCAGGTCCCTACTATGCTCCCTGGACCCTCAGAAGACACAAGGATCAGAGCAGAGTCAGGGCTTTCTGCCTCTCCCCACCCCCCCCCCCCCGATCGTTCACTAGGAGTCCCCGGGGAGATAAGGATTCTTTGTTGGTTTTTGAAGAGACCATGCTCTTCAACAGATGGTGTTGCCGTTTTTAAGAACAGGTGGTCTTGTGGTTAAGGCTGAACAAAATAGACTCTTTCTGGTTCCTACAGGCAAATAAATGGTTTTTTAGAAGAAATTACATTCTTCTAATTGGTTTGACTAGACTAGACTGACTACACCTGTACTATTTTCCCCCTTTACAATTATCCAGTTGTATACCGGATGTCTTAGGAGATGGAAGAGCCTGCCACACTCGAATTCCAGGCCGAGTGACGGGTGTCGACTTACGGAGCCCACAGCCACCCTTAGGCTGCAAGCCACCTGAAATGCATCTGATCAGCATTTTTCCTACGGTGTGAAAAAGCCCAGTGCTCCCAAGCCACGGGCTTCTGTGTGACTTTGTCTCTTTAGAGATTCCTTAGTCTACAGAGGTGAGAGTTATACCCAAACTGAAGTAATTTTAGCCTCCCTCCAATGGCTCATGACTCCCCTGTTTCTTTTTTCTTTGAAGGCAGATAGCACATATTTTGGTTTTGTCCCTTAAAAATGTGCAAATAGAATTTTACCATAAGTGCACCTGTTCAGAGCAATGTACTCCCCCCCGTCAAGCAGTTAAAAAGATGTGATCTATAGATTCACCATCAAAACACTGACAAAACAGCCAAGTACCAGGATTGGTAAAATCTGAACATTAAACTCATTTTCTATCTGTAACTGTGTACATGGAAACAAAAAGGGCAATATACTCTTTTTTGCTGGGTTAATTTCTTAAGTGTAAGCATGTGAGCAAATAGGCTTTTCCATGCACGGAGTTCTGTTCAGTTTTGTCCAATTTTGGCAGACTCCCATGTTGTTAGCTTTAAGGTTGTTTGTAAGACTACTGAGCCTGCGGTGCAGTTCTTTCTGCCCACAGGTCCTGTCCCCATGCTTTAATAAAACCACCTTTTTTTGCACCAAAAAAACCCCAAAACAAAACAAACAAACAAACAGAAAACCCAAAAGACTCTTGTGTTGCGTTAATGCTAAGAAAGCCTTGTACCACACCGGAGGCTACAGGTTTGACGGAAAGGCCATACCATCATAGCTCATAAGTCTGATTAATTATTGTAGCGACCCAGTGTTTGGAAAAGCACATTAATGCAGGACACTTGCTTGGCTGCTTCTCGCAGCCTGGTACTAGTGACATAAGCTGAGAAATGAGAGTGTGGCTGAGGTTTTGAGTCTCCATTGCTCCAGGGACTTGTTCTAAACCTTTACCTTCCTCTTGAGCCCTCATCACGCTCCCTGCCGCTGATTCTTGAGGTACGGACTGGAAAAGAAGATGTCAACTTGGAAGCCACACAGCTTCCTCTCTGGGACGCATTCAAAGCTTCTACCTCTGCCTCCTACTTGACATTTCTGGCCCCATCTGCAGTCACATCCAGCTCATGCCCTGTGCTTTGTCCCACCCTGGTAGAGTAAAGGTTTTTTGCTTGTTGTTTGTTTCAAAACTATGAACTTGACTATGAATGTCTTGGAAGCAGGCACAATTGCTCCTCGCTGGTAACCCACACCTGCTCTTATCACTGATTTAGGCTCCGTGTCTAAATCCTAAGGGTGCTGGCTCGGCAATCCCTTTGCTAAATCATCTCCAGAGTTTCAAAGTAAACAAGCTAATGATTCTGCTGACCACAGAGAACAGTGTCTGAGACCAGGTCAGTCCTCAGCGAGTTTCTGGTGAATAAACGGATGGATGGAGGGAAGGAAGGGAAGGAGGGAGAGAGAGAAAATACAATGGGAATCAGGATGGCAAGCTTATAAATAGTTTCGCTACCGAGGAGCCCACCATATACAGACACTGTGTTTATGCTTGTCTATCAAAGTGCTAACAATTTAGAGTTTTCTTTTACTCTTGTCCGCGTGGTGGCATCTCCCACACCGGAAGAAGTACAATCACAGCAGGACGCGTCCTCCGCTGGAACCCAGAACGCTCAGCCCAGAGGCCACCGGCTTCGTGTCATCTGCTCTTCTCCCTGCATTTCCACCCCCCACGTGACAAGGAAGAGCAAACACTCACACCATGAGGAAGATGCCCCCGGTGTTCGAGACGCAGCCTCGTCGGGTCGGGGAGGCATTCCGGTTATAGCCGCACATGCCACACATCAAGCCCAGGTAATAAAAAACCACCATGAGTGTCAGCAAAGAGCAGACAACCAGGCCGCCCAGCCACCTGGTGAAGCAAGCACAGTGTTATTCGACATAAAAGAGGTTGCTAGGATAACGCAGAAGCTGTCGGGCTCTGGCTGGAGCTGTTGGGTAACACTTGGCAATCAAATATCCGATTCCCCTGTTAATGCCTCAGAGAGGGACACTGTAGTGACAAGACCCCTTCCCATCCCTAGTCCTCCAGCCCAACCAGCAGGAGACCTTAATTTTTATCTTGGTTTTGAAGAGCTCTGTCTTGCTCATTGGTCGGGAGACTACTGCTTCCTTCCTTTGCTTCATTTCCGTGGGGCTCCTGAGCAGGGTCTACTCAAGTTCTCCAAAGCTACCGATCACCGTACCCCTTCAGACCCCTTCTTTTCCCTGGTCTTTCTCTAAAATGCTTTGGGGTTGCAGGAATAATTGGGGAGGGGGGCATTGTGTTCTTTGCTGAACCATAAACTCTACACGGGGAGTGCACTGAATATTTTAGAATTTACCAGCATCCTAAATCAAGTGCCTGCAGAATGCAAATCTCAATTTTGTAATGGTCCTGTGAGACATTTTAGGATGATGGGTCCTCAGTTAGGTCTTACTGGCTTTCCCGGAATGTACAACAACCTTTTCCAGCAGCTGAGGGGCATTCAAGGGTAGAAATGCTTCCCAACCGCTAAAACACTAAAAAATAAAGAATTTACTTCTGCAACAAAAGCTGCCACTGAAGCTTTTCATTAAATTAAGAGCAATCTCAATAATTGTAATAGCTACCTGCACCTACTCTGTGGCTTTTTGTTCCAGATACTGGGGACGCCAAATTAAACAAGCCATGGATCCTGGCCTCGGAAATCTTTCACGGTTAATGTGCGCTTCATCTGCTTGGTTAAATTTCCTTTAAAAATAAGCTTTTAGTTCCTAGGGCAGGGGGAGCCGATGTGTAGACAGATAATTGTATCATTCTTTTCATTTGTGAGACTCTAACCACTAATGAGATTGTAAATTCATTGATAAAGTGTCAGTCTTATGTTTGTCCTGACACCTGCTGGGGTGACCTAGCCACACGGTAGGAAAATGGCTTACTGATTACAGGGCAATAATTGAGAGCATAGTCAGATGGGGGCTGAAAACCCACCTCGCAAACATTGCCACTGACCTTGTGAAGGTTATTCCACTCCTCTGAGCCTCAAGTTCCTCATCTATGAAACAAGGTTACAAATAGAACAGAACCCTGCAGCTTTTTGTTTTTTGGGGTTTTTTTTTTTGGAGTATTAAATGAGATGTCATGTGTACAGTGCTTTGGAGGGCAGGCCATAACTGTTCCTGAATTGCTAGCAATTATTGTTATTATTTTATTATTTATCTTGGGTTCTTGCATAGTAAATACCTGAACAGGAATGGAAGTCTCTGGAATCTCCATGAGTTTGGGCAGTAAGAGTGATTCTGAAAGTGACAGGTGGTGGGGCTGAGCCTTTCAGAGGGAGAGCACATCTTACATGTCACATGGTCCTTGAAGTAACTCAGGTCTGTAGGTCCACCACTCCCTAGCGCTCCTGCCTGAGATGTCCACTGTCGTCTCCAAGGCCAAACCCCACTGGCTAACATTTTCTAATGGGGCAATCCACAGCTGAGGACCACACTGCTTACCTGAGCTCTCGAGCAATTTACTCAATTCAAGGATGTTCTTTCTCTAAGAACCGACCTTGACGTGTTGTTTTTATAAGACAATGAAAAGAAGAATATTATCCAAATGCCCTCCTTAATTCCTTTTAGGCTTTGAAATCCTTTTACACACGTTAAATAGTTATAACGAAGATTCTAGAAGCCATTAATGACATCAAAATCGCAAATTATTGACTTTTTGGCTCAAGAACTTCCAGTCTTCAGTTTTTAAAAATATACATAATACTTCATGAATTTGCATGCCATCCTTGTGCAGGGGTCATGCTCATCTTCCTTGTATCGTTCCAATTTTACTATAGGTGCTGCTAAAGTGAGCACTCCAACTTATTAAATAAACATAAAGTAGGGTTAACACATACCAGGTTATGTGCTCTTTGTACAGTCTTCTCTCACAAGATGATCCTGGTTATCATGTCTGATTTCTACCCTGTTCCAGAGCAAGGTTCGCCCCCTAGCTTGCCGGCTCCAGGGGGTGGGGCACTCACCTGAATGAATCATACTCCTCCAATGTGGGTAAATTTCGGTGGACATAAGTTTCAGTGTCATTAATGTAACCCATGAAATTGGACAGCTTATCCTGAATCGGAATCTGGTCGCCTATATTTTCAATATCTGAACCAAGGGAATTCAAGGTACTTTTGATATCTGAAAACAAAGATACCCAGGTTATGCATTTTCAAACCTAAGGGAAACAGAAACTCTGTTTCGGAACCAAAATGAAAAGCTTCAACCACTTTAAGTTTTCCCCATGTTATGCATGTGTTTTAACCATGGAAAGGTTCTACAAGCATGAATGTAGCCAAGACCATCAAAGAGCAATTACTTAACAGAACAGCAAGCTATAGGCGCTGACTTTAATGACATGGTGCTGAAGTCAAGCCAGAGTTTTCTTCTGCTGCTTATTTCACTAAAAAATAAAATGAATCTGGTAATTAAAGCCTATGGTGTGCCTACCATGGACCAGGCACTTTTATAAATGTTAACTCATTTATTCCACCGAGGTAGATATTCTTCTTCCTATTTTGCTAAGTGACCCTGAGGCCCATCGAGGTTAAATTACTTGCCCAAAGATCTTTTTTTTTTCTTTTTCCAGAAAAGCACTAGAAATGGGATTAAATTCCAGGTTTGTCTACCAAAGCTTTGGTTAAATGATTTTGGAAAAATAATTTAATAAGAAATAGCATTCAGGAACACAGTAATTCGCCAGGAACAATTTTTTTGAACAGGTGGCCCCAGGCAACATTTTTGTTAAAATTTGATTTGACTCATACAAATTGAGATGTGTTCAAGTACATCTGTGTTCTCTCCTATGCAGATAACAATGTATTCCCAGTGGTCAAAGAGTTTCTGTTAACATCCATCCTAACCTTTCAGAGAGAAGAGAAGTTCTAACTTTCTGGAAAGTGTTTGTCCATTGTGATAGGTCCTGGGATCAAAGCTATCCAGGACACAGACGTCATCTAATTTAATGCTCACACAGGTCTGAAGTTGGTGCTCTCTGCAGTGATTCTTGACATGGACGTACTAACAACATGCTAATCAGTTAAATGTCCACTGATCCTGAAAAGGGAGATCAATTTCTTTGCAGCCAGCAGAGAGATTCGCTGTTCTCACAATGAGATCCCAGGTGAACTTCGGGTAGATGGCAGCATGAATCAAAATGGAGTGACATAAAATGGTGGGAATCTTCTTCAAAGGGTGTTGTTCACACAGAGCTCCCAGGAGGAGACTCCTGCCCACAGTGGTTCAATTCTCCTCTAAATGTACCCAGAGGCTCCAGGATCCTCAACAAGGTGACTCGGTGGGTCTCTTCTTTGATTCTGGGATTTCTGGGAGTTTGAGAGATGTGGGATGCAGACTCTCCCTCCCCTTTGAACAGTTCCCTCAACTCCGAATCAGGTTCCTTCTGCTTCTCAGGCTGTCCTGCCCTCCCACACGACACAGCTCCCCGGCCTTGACAACTTGGGTGACTCCGTACATGGCTGGTATCCTCTCTCCCCAGATACTTCCCTCAGGCCCCAGTTTGGATGTGTCTTCCTCCAGGAAGCCTTCCACTACTGTTTCCCCCCTGGATCCCTTGCGTGTGCCTTGTCATGTTGCCAGAGTGTGGAAAATGGCATCTGTATAGGTGCCCAGCTGAAGGGCAGGCGGGGATCACGATTGATTCATCTCCCTTCCCCGGAGCCCCGCAGAGCCTGGCATACAGTAAGCACACAGACTAAGTGTGCGGGGTAGGACCGAATGATCAAAACATGGGAGCTAAGGGGTTTTATTTGTTTTGGAAGGACATGAAAATAAGCAACTGATATTCACGTGAATGGAGTGATTGACACTCGCCCAGACCTGGGAAAACTCTGGCTTGTGTTGAGGCAATGACCGTGGGCAATGGGCCTCGCTCACGCATACTGCACACCTCGCTTTGCCAGACTTACAGGGGAGGGCTGCACGTATTGGCAGAAGAGGTCCAGAAAGGGGGAACAAAAAACAAAAAGTAAACACAGAAATTAGTAAGCAGGTGGCTATCGGACATACAGCGCGTGTTAGCCTTCAGATGCTAGCATAAGATGTCTTTAATCTCTTAATATTTTAAAGTAGAATCTTAGGTGAAACAAAAAGGAACACACAAAACATCTAAAGCGCTGTGTAATAGGATAAAATACTTTTTTTACCCCAAGTCTTAAAGGGTTGAAAGAACGCTATTAGGGGAAAAAAAAAAAATCAAATACCTCTAACACAACATTTTAAAAGCACTTGGTCAACAGATAAAAGGAAGCACAAAGAAGATGATTTAAAAGAAGAAGACAATCTCACCTAGCTTCTGAGATTTCTTCTTTAAGCAAATAACCCCTGTTTATTGCCATTGCTGCACAAAGAACTGTGTGTACTGCACTCTTTCCCTGTGCATTCACCCCGAATACCACAACCTGAATACAACGTGATTCAATTATTTAAGACTAGGAGAATTCTCTCAATATCAGTCCTGCTCCTCCAAAAATCCTAAGCAACCCTAAGAGCCTAAGATACCATTACAGCAGCATCAGAAGGCAGACGAACATCTTCCTAAAAAGACAAAATAAATCCTTATACATAGTATTCCTGGAAAAAAAAATGAATTTTAAGTTTTGTTCTGTTTTTAGAAAATATAATAATCTACAGTTTTTCCCCAGTGAAACCAATCAAAATGTGACCTTCCTAGTTCAACCACGGCTGTCTTTAGCTCTGACAGCTCAAGATGAGGCCTGGTCACTAGAGTGTGGCCCTTGACCTTGCCACCTCCGGCCAGCAGGACGATGTTAATCAGAGTTCAATAAGATTATTATTTCTTAAAATCTAAATCGCTGTGTGAAGGTGGCATAATTAAAAATCTCTGATACTCATTTAATCTTCCAGATCAGTGAGAGAATTTTAAAAGAGAAAAAAAAAAAACAAAAACACTTCTTAACAATACATTTTTTTTTGTACTAATCATCCAATTTTTAACAAAGAGAGAAACAAAATGACTTCAAACTCTCTCACCTGATATGATGTCTGTGGTTTGATTTTGCACCATCTCGGGAATATCATTAAAGGATTTATAGCCCTAGAAAATAGTTCAAAGTAAATTGATACACATAGTGAGTAGAAGGGTAATTAATGAGTATTCAGTTTTCAGTTTAACGTGGAGGAGAGAAGCAAAATAAAAATTCTAACAGTCATCTTAAGGCTGAAATCATCACTATATGGTCATTAAAAGACTACCAAAAAAATTCCCCTTAAGGGAGGACTTTCCCTTTAAATTGTCTCCATCCAAGACTTTGCTAAAAGTTTTTCACTTTTAAACTGTTAACTTATATTATCTATAGTAGTGTTTCTCAACGGAGGGCGGTTCTGTCCTCCAGGGGACACTTGACAATGTCTGGAGACATTTTGGTTATCATGACAATGGTGCTGTGTGAGCAGGGACCCAGGGGCTTGTAAATACCCTACAACGTCTGGGACAGCCCCACCACAGGGAATCATCAACAGTGTTGACAGTGCTGAGGCTGAGAAGCCCCAATCTGTGCAATGTTCCATGTGCAGGTAGAAAGTGAGTTACCCAAACCAGAGTCGTATTTTCCAAGGCAATTAGGAAGTAAGACTGGGGATCTAGTCTCACCGAACACACAGCTTATAGAGGACATACATTTTAGTGAGGCTGAAGTGAAAACAAAAACAGCCACTCCAAGCTACGTCATTTTGGGGCTAAATCTGGGACAAGAAGATGTCATTATTTCTAAGTAACTCAACTGAACAGACAGCATTTCCTCGGGAAGGGGTGTATGTGTGTTTCTTCGCTGTCTGCTGGTGTCTTTAGCTATCTGCTGGGGAACATTGTATTAATTACAACCTGTTATGGACCAAATGTCTGGCACCCCCACCTCCTATCCCTGGCATCATAGGCTGAAATCCTAACCCCTTAGGTGAGTGACGGTAGCAGGAGGTGGGGCCTTCCGGAGGTGATTAGATCATGAGAGTGAAGCCTCATGAATGGAATCAGTGTTTTTATAAAAGGGGAACCCACACAGCTCTCTCCACCACGTGAAGATACAATGGGAAAACGGCCGTCTGCAACCTGGAAGGGTCTCTCGCCACAACTCGGTCGTGCTGACCCTCTGATCTTGGACTTCCAGCTGCCAGAACTGTGAGAAATCAATTTCTCTCGTTGAGAAGCCACCCAGCCTTTGACAGGCTCTTACAGCAATCCAATCTAGGTGACAGACTTTATAAGATTTATGGTGCCAGCAAGTTTCCAGTTTAGCCCGGTAACATCGATGCCGGGAAAAGAACAGCTCACTTCTGTTCCCTCCACGGTGACTACGTGAACCAGCGCACAGGTGCTTGTTTGGATGAGTGTACACCTGACCCCTCTGCTTTTATCTGCCTTTGGACTTGTGGAGGTCGACTGTTGAAAGAGGTTTTATGGTCGAAGAGGCCTTATAGATCTCCTGGATCAATTCCCTCATTTAACAAATGAGGGGACACCAGTTCACAAAGACCAGGAGTTTCTAATGACTTGTTTAAGGTGACACTTAACTTTGTCAGTAGATGAGTGTTTAGCAGATTATCTGAAGATGTTTTGATACCCATGCTGAAAGACAGAGTCAAGAATAACACTATTCCCTCCCTTTCCTGCAGGCCCAGGGCATACTTATTGAATCATAATCTACAAAGAAATATTTATTGTGCACTCAACATATAGGTTGAATAAACAGCAATAATTGGTAGGCTATCAGGAAAATGATGATGTTCTAGACCAACGTAGCCCCTGCCAGTTTTAGAGTTTACATGCCAGTGGGACAATAGAGACATTAAAGCAATAATTACAGTTATGACGATCTTAACAAAGACTATCTGCTATGCTGGAAGAATGTGTTAAAAAGGGTTTGACATGGTCAAGATGCCCGGGAAAGGCCTCACTAAGAAAGTGATGTCGGGGGTGTGTGGGTGATTCAGTTGATTAAGCCTCCGACTCTTGATTTTGGCTCAGGTCATGATTTCAGGGTCGTGAGATCGAGCCCCATGTTGCGCTCCACGCTCAGGGGAGAGTCCGTTTGAGGTTCTCTCTCCCTCTGCCCCTCCCCCCACTTGCTCCTTCTCTCTCTCTCATTGTCTCTCAAATAAATAAATCTTTAAGAAAGTGATTTCGAATGCTTTAAGTAGCTAGTACTTAGTAGCCTACGTGGCTGGGTGAAGGGGAGAGAGTAGCCCGCAGCACGTAGGAATGTGCAGAAGGGGGAGGAGACGAAGCGACAGGCTGACGCGCCAGAGTGGGAGGGCACCTCACGTCGTCAGTATGGGGCTCGGCCCTACACCCACCGAATTCTGAGTCCCAGGAACACAAGATCATCTTTTGCTTCTTATCTCCAGCATGGTGCTTTGCACACAACAGACGCTTAACACAAATTTCTTCAAGTGCAATGAGCAAAATTACCTGGAGGATAATAGTTAACACCCTTCTTGGCAACCCCCTTTCCAAAATTTTAGGGCTTTTTTTTGCAGTTACCTCTTTTCTTATGTACTAGTCTACCCTTTAACATGATGTAAAACACACCATTGTAATTTTTTTTTTTTTTTTCCAAAAAACATACCTGTTGGACCAGGCTGGACAAATCTGTTTGAAGAACGTCATTAATATTATCAATTTGCTGATCCAAAGATGGGAGCTGAAAATTCATAAAACAAAATATAAGGCAAGGTGGTTACTCCCAACACTATTTGTCATAAAAAAGGGAGTCATCTTATATCCAAGTCCCAAAGTCTCTATATTATAGGGTATGGTTTAAGTTTCTTTTGAACAATAGAATATTGTTTGGGGAAAAAGACATTTAGCTCGAGGGGCCTTTACAGGCATTAAGTTTTAGATGTTTGGAGGGCTCCTGGGGCAGTTAGCAAAAATTAGGGAAAGAAATTTAACACAGATCAAACACATGCGATCTCACATTTCAGGTACTGAATATCGTTCAATAAAGTTGTAAATAACCTTTTAAAAAATATGTTTAAAAGCAATACAACCAACGGTTATGTTGGTGAGTGGTCTGGAATACATTTTTCCTTTACAGCATTGTACATGGATTTAAAGTGTTCTATCTCTCGCCAAGACTGGGACAAACATCACGGACCTCCTGACATAATGTACCAAGAAAGACACAATATCACTCTTGTGATATCCCCGGCAAGTATGCATAACTCCAATCTAACGATGAGGGCACACCAGATAAACTTAAATTGAGGTCCTTCTATAAAATAAATGGCCCACAGTCTTCAAAAATGTCAATGTCAGAAAAGAAGAAGATGGGCAGGGGACTGTCCCAGATTGAAGGAACTAAACAGACATGACAACTAAAGACCACATATGATCCTGGACTGGCCCTTAGACTGGAGAAAGAAAAACAGCTGTAAAGTCAGTTTTTTAGGAAAATCAGCAAAATTTGAATATAGACCATGGACTAGATGCTCATATTGGGTCAGCGTTACATGTCCTAATTTTGAGAACTGTACAAAGGTTGTGTATGGTTAGGAAATGCACTGACATATTTAGGGCTAAAAGGACACAGTCTGCAACTTACTGACAAGTGATTGAGAAAAGCACAAAATGCATAGTATTTTATACATATAAATGACAATATGAGTAGATGGTAGATACACAGATTGATAAACAGATAAAATAGGATGAAGCAAATGGAGCAAAAGGCTGGCAATTGGTGCATCTGGTAAAGGGTGTAGACAGGAGTGCCTTGTACCATTCTTGCAACTTTTCTGCATGTTTGAAAAGACATCAAAATAAAAAGTTACCCCCAGAAGACTCGATCCCATACAATTCAAATGCAAGGGAAGATCCCAGCCTCTGAAAAACCATGCGCTGGTGACCACAGTGATATGCATAACTCATACATACACACTGAGACTGAAGGTGAAGAGTCTGCATGATGCTGACCCGTGAGATAGAAAGGTGAGAAGAGTACAGTCATATTAAGATACTGTTTTATAAAAAATGTGGCATGTATACACCACTACCTCAATGCATTAAAAATCATGAGAAAACATGATTATTTTATCTCTATTTCAGGACTTCATATATTCATATTGCTCCAAATTCTTCCCCCCCCATTTTCCCTTTGGAATATGGAGAATTCCCTTATATTTAAGCATATGTGGTTAATATACGAGGCATGTCATTTGAAACTATATTTTAATTTTTAAAGGTCTACAAAAACACATTCTACTTCCTTTTTTCTTTTTAAAGCTGAATTCATTCTGGTAGGTTCCACCAAATCAACCGCAGAGGACACTTAACAAGGGGTTTCCTGTTATTCGTTCTCCCCAGCTGCAGCCGCACCAACGTGGCGATCAGAAGCCCGACAGAGACCCAGGCCACCATGCTCCTCACAGGTGTCCCAATGGCCCTGCCCTGTAGCAGGGTCCCCAGCTCACCTGATCCAAGTTGGTATTGTCATCCAGCTGGCTGAGAGACATCTGTATGCTGTTGCAAGTGGTGGCCACTGGTGGGACAGAGCACATGGGGTCACTGAGTGATTGCTCCACGTTCATTTTCACGTCACTGAGGCTGGTGTTAAGCTGTGCGGTTGACTTCTTCAGCTCCTTTAAGGTGTTGTTCACGTTCAACAAGGCTTCTTTGGTCTCTTTGATTGCTGTGGGGACACACCTGGCTTCAGAACAGACGCACCCACTAGGCAGGCAATGGCGAAACTCCTTCTCATCTACAAAGTACCCTCAGGGACCTTGAGGTGGGCTTATAAAAGACATTGGGAGGCAGCCACTGTGGCCTCCTTGCCCAGCTACTCCAGCCGGCCCAGCTTTCCCACCTGCAGGCTCTTCAGACAAGAAGGAGCAAGAACCAGCCCATCAATGCAAGGGGGACACCGAGGTGCAGCATTCACTGGCCAGCACAGGAAGAGTCATGGCAGGGAAAGGTGTTGCTCTCCTAGCATCGCCCAGCCTTGAAGAGGCCAGCCCTGACAAGCTGGTGCCTTCAACCCCGAGCGGTTTTAACCCACATCAAGACTGATCACACCCAGACATAGCTTAGTAAGGGATATTCAGAGAGCTGGAAGTAAACACAGAGCAGCAGGTGAAGAGCATGGTTTTGGGTTCAGGCGGGTCTAGGTGCAGATCCCAGCCTTGCCACTTGCTGGTCGCCAGAAACCGATTCCTGAAAGTTCTTCAGCGATTTCCTCATCTGAACATGGTGAAACCACCACCACATTCATCACAAAATATGGGCATCAGAATGAGATTCCTTGATGGCAGTTAGTCCGTCTGTTCTATTTGGGGAGCCTCCCAGCCCAGGACACATTCTTATACTAGGAAATTCTTGCTAATTGTTCGCTATCCTCCTGATTTTTCTGAGGTGAACAGCTATGTATTCATGACCAGGGAGGTCGTGAATTACAACACTTTTCTACAGTGACTTAAAGCCACAGCAGTAAAAGATGTGAAATTTAAATCAGAGGGCACTGCTTTTCTGCTAAGCCAGCAAGTCTTCTAGGCTCACAGAACAGAGGGCAGAGCATCAAGCCACACTTGGACGTTACAAGCAAAAGTGTGAATGCCCTTAAGAACTGGTTTCCCTAACTTTCCCTGGCAACCACATAAAACTTGAGTGCTCAAACCGCATGCACACACGCACACACACACACTTTAATGCCTCGTGTTGTGGGATCTCACCTGAGGTCTTATCCTAATTCTGCGATCACCTTGTGATAGCATCTTTGGCAAACTCTTTCACCTCTGGGGATCTCAGTTTCCTCATGTGTAAACTGGGGAGCTGGTTGGGTCATCTCTTGGTTCTTAGGAGAGTCTATGATTCTCAGCTGTGTCCTAGCAGGTATGCTCTTAGGAGATGGCATTGTCCTTGTCACCCAAGATGGCACCGCAACCCAGCTCTGGTGATTTACCCTGAGACTGGGGGAGGCTTCCAGGATTGGACCGTATGACCACTGGCCCCAAATTCTGTCACGTTACCTAGATATAAAATCCTAACATCTGCTTCAGTCGTTTCTTTTGAATTTTGGTCCAGTCATGTCTTAACAGTGTTGGAGATATAATAATATTTAAGACTTTGTCAAAGAGTCACTCTGGGAGTCAATGTCTCATCTCTTGTACCTACCTCCCAGGATTATCAGCAAAGCATGGCTCATATTAGAGGCTCAATGAACGTCTACCACAACAAAAACAAGAAACAAAGAACAGGGTTGCAGCTAAAAACACATGACAGGATGCAAAAGAGTGTGCCAAAGTATGCCTCCCATCATACAACACACACCTCACATTTTAATGTGGTTTACCTCTCACAGTTCTTTCCATTTTAAGAGAAGGTATTTTAAGGCAAGAGACAACAACAGCCAAGAATGATGGGTGATAAAATAAACTGATGGCCCAGAATACATGTGTCCATTTAAGCACAGTTTATAGACATTCGGGGTTATGGGTACTATTCTGTCATGTTCCAAGAAAGACTCAGAGGTAATAAATATATATATATTTTCCAAAGGCTTCAAAGTATTTTATGTCTATAAAATATCTACTGGGTTACAACTCTGGGAGTCATTCCAGACTTAGCAAGATCACACATATTATGTATCTGAAGTCAGTGGAAAGATATTTCAGATTCTCAATTTTAATTAATTAACATTTTACCAGCTCATAGCACATTTCCTTTGTAGGTCCTGATCTGCAGCTCAAATAAGATTTACACAGATGAATTCGCACGGTTCTGCTCTCTCCAAAGCCACTAAACACGTAAAGCTGCAAAGAATTTTTAGCAAAAACTTCGTCAAAGCATTGATTCTCAGCCTTTTGGCTAAGATCCAGTGCAGTATCTGTTCTTATCATTTAATATCTGATACATCCTCTATCGAAGGACAATATATTAAATGGGTTTTTGGAGCAGGGGGACGGAATGAGAGTTTACTCCATCCACTCCGCACATTGACCTGGCATTGTAGGACCTCCAGGAATGGTGCTCCCCTTCAAGGACCAAAAGAAATTGTTTATTAAGCATAGTATAAAATGTTCTGGCAACACCAGAGGCTAAACTTTAACGTATTCAGCCTGTTTAAAAAAATAATAAAACTTTAACACTAACACAGGAAGCACTGAAGAGAAAAACAAAATCTGTTTCCATGGCCTTTAATCCAAAGAAAATTATAATTCAAACATTAAAAATTGGGCAAATCATGGGCCAAAAGTAAAGGTACATAGCAACCTCATTGCACCAGTCATATGTTTTTGCACAGAATTTACCATCACATAATTTTGGAGCTGGAGAATTCGGAAGACCAGTTTTCCAAATGCCTGGCATCCTCCCGTGGCCACAGCAGCACTTGAACTCTAGATTCCTAACTCCTCCTCCAAAGTTACTCTGGGCTGTCTTGCCATGGACGGCACAAAAGCACCCTACAGCTTAACACTCTCCAATGGTGTTGGCACCCAAATACCATCTAGTGTGGACCAGGTGGCACAGTCTTCGTAGTCAGACCTGCATCTGAATCCCAGCTCCACCACTCCCCAGCTACCTGGTCTTGGACAAGTTACATCATCTCTGAGCCTTACTGTCCTGAGTTGGTAAAATGGAGGTGACTATACCGATCACACAGAACTCTTGTGAGAACTAACAGGATTTAGGAAAAGCAGACCGTCAACACTCAAGGCCCTCAACACTCTAAATATTACTTTATGGCTAATGATTTCTACAAACACTTGCTGTGGACTGTGTTGGTTGACATCTCAGAAGCCATGTCATCTGTCTCCTGCACTGCAGCAGACCTGTGTTTGGATAACATGGGTCCCACTCCCCACTTAACCCATTTCCCCTGTGTAGCACTGGTCCAAAGATGGCTGTGGAACCCCAATTGGCCCAATTGGAGGGAAATCTGGTTGAGGAGGAGGAGTAATGTGGCCGGTGTTAGCCCTCTTGCAATTATGAGGGAAGTTTGCATTAGAATGATACAGACATTGAAGAGAACAGCTGGGTGAAAAGAATCTCACCACTAGATCAAGCCTTACCTGAAGCCAGTGTCAGTTACATGAGCAAATAATCCACTTAGTTGAAAGCCAGATAGAGACAGATTTTCTATATGTGTTGGGGGAAATGACCCATAATTACTCAAGAGATGTTTCCAAGAGAAGAGAGATGACTGGAGACATCTGATTGTAAAGGTCACAGAGCCAGCCCAAATCATTAACCCATTGGTGAAGTGCAAACACACGAAGCTATGATGAGGGCATGTGGAGGATAATCAGCAAGAGCGATGCCGAAGATGTGGGAAGTGAAGGGTCAGCATTTTACAGGAGTGACGATTCTCCCAGTGAGGGGATGAGGAGCCACCAGGCCCCCACCTCCTTTCACTGTCTGTTCCTGGTGGTTGGTTAAGTAATACCTCCTGCTAACCACAGTATAGGGCGGGCGGGGGGTGGGGTGGGCGGGGAAGGGCTCCTTGACAGTGTTGTTGAACCCCCGAAGCAGCTAACTTTGGAACCACCATACGTCCAATATCTTGTCATGTGTGATATATTTCCTGTTGTTTAAGCCACGTGAAGGGTCTTCGGCATTGATATCACATCAATGGCGCCTCCAAAAGACCTCCAAGAATCATCAGCAAAATTCCCAAAGCAAATGAAAACAACTATAATCTGATTTGAAGAGATAGATATATCCACAAAGCGCATCAAGGGCAACTAAAGAAAAAATCAAAGGACTACAGACATTAAAAGTGAAAGATCAGGAAGCTTGTAAAGTCAAAAGGAGTTGCCTAGCAACTGAAGCAGGACTATGAAAGAATGTAATCCATTTTCCGCTCCATCACCAGCAAAGTTACAGTATTCCACGCTTAGAAAATGAAGGTAAGGTCTGCAGGCCTTTATTTGTTCAAGAAATGACAATCTGCTCTGGGCTGGACATTGTGTTGGGTGTCTCCAGACACAAGCGAGGGGAATTAAGACATGAACAAACTCAACAGGCCGAGGACGCACGTGCAGTACAGGGGTCTGAGGGAGAATTATGCCTAGAGACCTACGGTAGAATAAACGCTGAGATCCGTGGCTTGGAAGGGAAGGTTTGGGGTTTGGGGGGCTGAGATGGAAAGTGACCAGAAGGATGGGCAGAGGCCAGGTATGGAAGGAAGACAGGCAGGCAGGAGGCATGGGTGTTTACATCACATCCCTTCACTGGGCCTCGGTTTCCCTGCACTGGAAGGACGTGGTTGGTGACGAGGGGAGCAGGCATCAGGGAAGCATCTCAGCATTATCCACAGCAGAGGACATGCCTTCAGTTGCAGGTAGACCCGTTGCAGGGTCAAGGAGAAGAGCAAGGAAAGACTAATCAGTTGGTTAAAACGAATCTTACCAACTCATGGCCTGTTCTGCATGTCATCCCGTTTCCTGTTTCCATGTCTTTGAACTCTAAGGGGATGGGGGGGTGGCAGGGAGGAATGTCAAAAGGAACGGGTGTAACCTTCCAACTTCAACACAAGTCCTTCCTTTGTGGCCTGTCTTCTCGGGAATCCTGGCTCGTGAAAGTAAAATTCACAGGGGCAGGATGACAAATGTGAAGCACAGATGAAATTGTCCTCTCTATGAAACACTTAACACCGATATCTCCTCAACATTTGGAAGGGGCTCGGAGTCTTTTTCTTTCATTGTGATTGAATATGTAGTTTCTTAAAATCAGTACATCTGCTCACTTAGATCACTGACTGTGGTGTCTTAAGATATCTCTACAGATTCCTCTTTCCCAAAAGTTGTTCTTTCCAGAGAAAAGGAAAGAGTAACCAATAGACCCCCAAAGACCTAAACTTCTCGAGGCTACTCATCTTCTATAGCAAGAGTCGACAAGCTTTTTCCGTAAAGGGGCAGATGGTAAACACTTCAGGCTTTCTGGGCCACATCTGCTGTCAGATGCCCCCTCACCGGCGGAGCACGGCTGCCTTCCAATAACCATCTTTACAAAACCAGGTGGCAGGCTCCTATCAAATGCTGCTGTTTTTATTTCAAAGGACTAGTAGACAATTAGTACAACCTCTTTGACACAAGTTTTTTTAAAACAAACAAACAAACAAAAAAACCAAACAAACCAAACCAAACCATTGCGATGCTGTGTGTCTTTACCTGTCCCGTTGGCATGCCCACATCTGGGGAAAACAAGAAAGGGGAGCATGATCCTGGGAAGCCTCTCTCACCCATTTCCGGCGCGGTGCTTACCTTCTGCCATGGCGTTGATGTCATCAAGCACGGGCATCACTTTAGGTCTTAGCTGTTCATGAATTCCGCCTCCTAGCAATGACTTAATATCTAAATGCCAAGAAGCAGAAGGTGCTGTGAGGGTAGGCTCCACGAGTGTCCTCTCCTCTTACCTGCATTTTCCTCCCGCTGCAGGATGTCCTCCCTTGGAAAGTCGTCTGGGGTCTCTCCTGCCCTGAAAGCCCTCTTTTCATCCTCGACCCCATTTAGGTGTTGATTCTTGGGGACATTTCTTCACGCTGTCCAAAGTCCCCACACCAGCAGTCTCCCGTGAAAAAGCAAGCAGCACAGACTGGCTATTTAATCTTACAGGTGTCCCCTGCTGGTTTTGTAGCGACATGAGCCCATACAGAGACGCGAGAGTGGCGCCCCCCAGCGCCTTCCCCAGGAATCACACCTAGCATCTCAGGGTGGAGCCCCAAAGCTCTGGGCTTCGTCTCCAGCTACTGTGTACATCCGTTAGCATCAGGAAAGCCTAAGAGAGGTGACTTTTGGGGTCTGGGAACCCTCCAAAGTGTTCCCATATAAATTAAAGGTAATCGTTTCTTTGCTTTATGCCATTTCAGATTACAAGAGTATTCACAGGAACGCTCAGCTTTCGGGTAACGGGAAACCTGTCCTAGGAACACAGTGTTTATAAAGTTAAGCCGTGTGTCTCTGATCTCTTCAGCTAGGCCAGGGTTTCCCAACAATGACGCCATGGACGTTTTGAGCTGGATAATTCTTCATGGTGGGGGTTGTCTTGTGTGCTGTAGGGTGTTTGGAAGCCTCCCTGGGCTCTACCCACAGAAGCCGGCAGTACTGCCCACCCCCCCCCCCACCTGCTAGGACAACCAAAATGTCTCCAGATGTTGCCTGGAGGGCAAAACAGCCCCTGGGGGAGAACCGCTGAGCAAGGCCATGTGGGACCTCCTCGGGGGCCTGCAGGGACCAGCACTGCCTACCCCCCTATTTCTGAAGCCCACTGGTTTCTCTGGGGAGCCTATCTCCATCTGTAACAGTGGACCTGACAGAGACCCATTTCCTCCGTCACCTGGGGAAGGCAGAACGAGCACTTGTGACCACAGGAAAGCATAGGCATTCTTACCATAGAGGCTGGGTTTTACTCCTCGGGCAACAAACAGAAAATTGTCTCTAACTCTAGGGCATTGTTCTGCTTTGCTCCAACTTTGATGCAGAAATCGTAGAAATGGCATACTTGATCACTTGGCCCATGTTTCGTGGGAGATGGCCAGAGCGTCTTCTAGCCAAAACCAACCAACCAACCAACCAACCAGCCAACCAACCAAGTTGAGGCAACTTTAAGTTTTACTCACTATCCAGATCTGAGAATGCCTTTTTCTTCGTGGTTGCATACTGGCTCAGTACATAGTTGATTTGCAAAAAAAAAAAAAAAAAAAAAAAAAAAAAGAAAGCATGACATTCTGCTAAAGTCCAAAGCCACAATAAAGAGAGATTTAACAAAAACTATCCTGAATCAGAACATTTTAAAAAGAAAGCAGGTTCCTAGAGATACTTGTATTTTCTGATACCCAGACTTCTTAATAACACTCCAAAACTTCTTGGCTTAGGAAATAGGATTTCTAATTTCTCCTGATTCTGTGCATTGGCTCTGTGGAGAGTCGGGGCGGGGCCAGCATGGCTGGGGACAAACGGGTCCCTCCCCTGACGTGGCCTCTCATCTTCTAAGTGGCCAGCCTGGGTGTTTTCACACCATGGTCTTGGCAGCAAGAGATCAAGAGTGGACACTGAGGTCTCTGGAAGCCTGAGGTCAGAGCTAGCTCAAGGTCACACTCACTGCGTTCTTTTTGTCAAAGCAAATCACAGGCACGGACCAGATTCAAGGGATTGGAAACAGATCCACCTCTTCAAGCGAGGGACTAAAAAGAATTCGAGGCCATCTGTAATCTACTGCAGTAGGACCAATCATTATATTCAGTGGCTACGACCGAGCTGGCCTCCGGAGCCGCTGCTTACCTTCCTGTCTTCTGGGCCCTAGCGGACCTGCTTCCCCACACCCTCCACGACACTGCGTGTTACCATTGGTTGAATAACCAGTGCCAATCCCCTCAGTGAAAATGTACATGAGTATTTAAATTTTCGTTTTTCCAAATACTAGAGTAAGGTTAAATATCTTATTATGCTTGGGGCCAATTATATTTCCAAGTTAAATTGACCATTCACATTCTGCCCATTTTTTATACATTTGTTAGACCTCTTCATGTATTTTGAACTAGATAAGTTTCCCCCAAAGTCATGACCATTTACGATCCTTCCAAGATTCCAAAAGCAATCCCAAAGTTCACCGGCCACGACTGCTATATATTTAACGTTGCCACCTTTTTAGGAAAAGGGTTTTACTTTGGAGTCTTTAGAATCGTGGGTAAAAAAATATGAATTTTTATTCACAGATGGGGAAAAGGAAACATTTCCCTCTTATAAAGCTATGAATAAAATTAGCTTCTCGAACCTCAATATTAAAAAAAATGCTTGCAGTTTTTGCTCTTTTAGTTCCAACCCCATTTTTAAACACTGGTACAATATTTAATATGTTAGTATTGTTTAGAATATAACAAACTTCAAAGAGCACATCTCTTTGTGAAAAAGCCCATGGATTCTGGCGGGCTCTGATGAGGGAATTCAACAGGAAGGCATCCTTCTCCACATACTGGTACCCATGAGCTCATTATCAATTATTTGGGCTGGTATGTACTCAGATATTTTTAAAAACAATATTCTCTACAGGCAAGACATCACATGCTTCTGGGATACAGAAAAACGTGCCCTCCAGCCACCCCATCCCCCTTCTTCCAAAAACAACTTGTGTGTGTGTGGGGGGCACGTGTGTGTGTATCCCCCCTCCCAAGGAATTCTACACATCTATGCAGATATGAGCAAATGGGTGTTTATAAAGCAGAAAACTCTTGAAACTCTTGTCTCATGACAAGAGTAACTTCACGCAAACCATTGCGCGGTTAACTATATTGCTAAAGAGAAAGGACAATGGCACCCAAAGATTTTTCTTTTTAAAAAAAATCACGAGACCCATAAAATAGTTAAGCAATTATATAATAAATACTATAATTTTATGTTATACCTTAAAATAAAGGAAAATAAAGTAATAAAATAATGACACCAGTTCTGAAATGATGCTTTTGTACGCTTTTGAAAATCACTCACTGGGCTTTTATTGCTTCATCTACAAAATTCAAAAGTAGCACCTGTCTACTCTGATTTTCTGGGCTTCTAGAAGTCCAAATGAGATTCCACATATACACAGGGACTCAGGAAGGCCCCAAACACCAAGCGTCTTTGTGGTTTTTACCTCTGGCGTTCCATTCAGGAGGGTTCTCAAGTCTTTGAAGTTGCTGTTTGCCAACTCCCGAGTCTTTTCGATCTGGGTCCTCAGGTGGTGGTTTGCCACAAAGCCATAGATGATGCCCACGCTGCCGGAAATGGGAGAGAAGGAAGGGCATTTACTATGTGTCCCGTGGTCTTCTGGCCAGCAGAGCAGCTCAGCAGATGCAAGGGGAGAAGGGCTCCCAAGAGGGGCCCCCAGGACAGCGGGACCTTCCCCCCTCACCTGCCCCTCTCCCACTGCTGCAGCCTTCCCGCCAAGATCCCAGAACCCAACATGTGGACCACAACATGGGACTCAGTCCTCTTACATGAGACACACAGCCATTTAAGATATGTTGTTCTGTTAAATACGAATCTTATAAATGGAAAAGGTTCCCACTAAATTGTGGAGGGAACAGAAGGAGCAATGTTTATAAGGCAGTGTGTGCAAGAGAGCGTCATTCCTGCCCACGCGGGAATGTGGGTGCACACTGTCCTGCCCAGCGCATACACAAACACACCCCACGTGCTTACCGCTGCTCCCGCCAAAGAAGACTATCAGGAAAAATACCAAAATGATAAGAATGGTATGGGCTTCCTAACATTTTTTTGCTCTAATTGTCTTTATTATTTTTTTATTGTCCAGGTGGAAAAGAAACATGAGTTACTTTAGAGTATTAAACTGCCATATGAAAAGTTGCAAACAGTAGCCTCATACTGTATAATTTTATTTTATATAATGTACAAAATCAAGAAACCAATGGTGCTAAAAGTCAGTGTATTTGGGGAGGGGTGACTAATAACTTCATAACATCATTGACGTGCTCACATCATGCAAGTTGATGCCTACGTACTTAAGATACGGACACTCTTCTCTATGGGCTCTTAATGTTGAGTAGTTACGAACAATCCCCTGACTTAAATTAACTTGACCAGTTGGTTTGTTTTTGTGTCAAAGCCTTCCAATGTTAAAATGTTTCATTGAAAATTGTTAATTACCAAGGCACTTCTAGATTTGGCCACTAGATGGCAGCAAGGAATTACCTAAACTCCTAACAACGGTATTTAACCCACAGAAATTAATGACAAAATTGTTCGTTTGTAACCATCCAATGGAAGGTGTGGATAGGTTTCTAGAACAAAGTTTTGCAAATAATAGGCAAACTTGTTCCCAGGCAACTCCTCAGTCTTGGGAAATGGGGATAATAATTTGCCCTATTTACAGTACTGATTCATTCCAAGCAGCATTGGCTCATTGCTGGTCTCACTTAAAACATATTTTCCCATTGCAGTATTACATAGGTACATTAGGTTTTCCAAACTAATCCGAAAAAAGTCTGTAACACATACTGTTGAACAACATTTCTTATGGTTAACAAGTTGCCATGGAACGGAATGTGACCTAGGGTAGGAACATAAGACGTGGGTTCTAATCCCACTGTTGCCCCTAACTCACACTATGGGAGCTTGAGAAAGTCACTTTCCTTCTGTGAGCTTCGGCTGGTATTGCAAAACTGAAAATTAAATTGGATAAGTACTTCTCAACCTGTAAAGGAGAGGGGGTACTGGATGTCCACAAGGTCTCCAAGAACTTTTTAAATTTTATTTATTTTTAAAGATTTTATTTATTTATTTGAGAGAAACAGAGAGCGTGAGAGAGAGAACACAAGCAGGTGGAGGGGTAGAGGGAGAAGCAGACTCCCTGCTGAGTAGGGAGCCCAATGCAGGACTTGATCCCAGGACCTGAGCTAAAGGCAGATGCTTAACCGACTGAGCCACCCAGGTGCCCCTCCAAGACCTTTTTTTGAAGTTTGGGTTCATGTTGATGGTAATTAAAAAAAAATGAACTTTAACAATAGTCTGTGCCATTTGGAATGACCACCTTACAATCCATCTTTGCCATTCTTAAGTCTGCATTGGTATTTACCAGACAGGCAATATACTGTAAAAATAATAGTTATTAAATGATGCGCTCATGCAGAATAAGGCCAAATGACTTTGGAGTAGTGTGAACAGAAGAAGAGAAAAAGTTGGCTTGTAGCAATGCACCTGGAGGTTTATTTGCATTGCCCAATTTCAAACATTCCATCTCATGATGAGTCAGGGCCACCACCTGAATACACCTGCCCACCATAGGATTTCAAGCTGGAGGCCCCTTGCTCTCTCTCCCCAGCAAGCCCACATTGTCATTCATCATGCTCCAGACCCATTTTGTCACAGAGGAAGTCAAAATGAACTTGGAAAACAAACAACAGGTCCAAGTTCACTTGGTTTTCACTGAATGGGAGAAGAACCTCCTTGCCTTGAACTCTCAGAGGGCTCTCCCTGAAATTCGGGTGGGCTATTTCTCACTTCATACTCTCGGTTGCCCTATTTCTACCTATGTTTGATTTCCCTAGAAAGAGGTGGAAACTCCTTCTTTGTCAACTTTGGGTAAATGATGGGTCTCTTGTCCATGGTGGGTGCTCAGTGAAAGTGGGTTTACGGACTGGGCTTTGTTTCATTTGATCCATTTAGAAGATTAGCCATATGTTTGGAGTGTCTAGTCCATAAACTGTCTTTGTTCCTTTACTGAATAAATGCTTTTACCCAAAATATCATCAATCAGTAAAATGAATTGCAATACAACTTTGCAATAAAACACTGAATTTCAATGCAATGTATTTAAAAAGACCTACATTTCTGCCAATCAATTATGGATCCAATTAAAATGAAAGCATTGGTCTTTTTCAAAAAACAAACTGTCCCAAACAGAATTCTGGAATAAAACTCAGCAACTTTCAAAGCTAATTTTCAGACCTATAACACATTGTAAATCATATTCAAATTAAGGATGGCAAATTCAAAAGCCTACACGGGCAGGCAGAAAGCACAAAGGGCAAGTGTATGGTATGAACCTCTGGGAGCTGGGAGGTCACAGGTGGGAGTCAGGGAGATGCTCTGTCTAGCAAGTGCCACCATCATGTGAGACCAGTATTGCCAGATCTTCCAATTATTCACAAAAATGGAAATCTGGATTTTTATGTAAAATCTTCTCTTTTTAAATATTGCCCACTAATTAAAAAAACCTAAATTCTATGCAAACTCCATTTGTGATCCCTAATTTAAAGCTCCTATTTATTTGTTTATTTATTTAAGATTTATTTTATTTATCTTTTAGAGAGAGAGAGAGAGTGCATGCGCATGGGTGGGGGAGGGGCAGAGGGAGAAGGAGAGGGAGAGAATCTTAAGCCAACTCCCCCCTGAGATCATGACTTGAGCTGAAATCAAGAGTCAGACGCTTAACTGACTGAGCCACCCAGGTACCCTTTAAAACTCCTATTAAACGCAAATAGAGAATAAAGAAGTTATGCTTTTGTTGCCCTTGATTTACAAAGTCCTTATTATTCAATACATTTTTTAAGCAAAAAAAAAAAAATCACACGAATTAACATTTTTGGTTTTTTTTTTTTTAAACAACCATCAGTCAACCATTAGAATAGGAGAACACTGTGGGAAATTTGCCTCACACAAAAAGGGAATAAAATTTCAAGGACTATTAGCAATCTGGCACTTGATGTGTGTTTTTATGCAGTACAACAAAATCTCTTGAAATTTTTAGCTGAAGACAGGAATTTTAATTTTTATGGCATATTAGTTTTACATCTTCTATATTTTATTATGGACAGGCCAATTTTCTCCCATATACACTTAAAAGTAAATAAAGCTTTTGAAAGACTAAAGATAAACCTTTAAGATTTGTAGCAATTTTTTCCCTACCAATTTCCACTGACTTAATGAAATTAGCCAATAAAAGCCAAATAAATGCTTTCAGCCTATAACTGATCTCTTATTTTTTAAAAATAATTTTTTGATTTTAATGTTAAATAACTATCCCCCTCTCATTCACATTAAGAAAGTCTCATGATTTTCAGGCATGTTAGCTCAGTTTCTATTCTAGAACCCTGTGGCCTCTAAGCCAGGAATGGATCATCACAAACCTAATTAAAAAAAAAAAAAGAATTTTGAAAATAGCCATCTTCCTGACAGAGACTGGGATTCAATTTTTACCGTGGCAATTGGCAAAAGCTGACTTACTATACTCAGAAACTTAGAAATACACTGGAAAAATGAAGGGGTGGCTGTTTGATCCTGTTTTGTTGTTGTCCATCACCTTTTTGGAATTCTGAGAAACACAGCAATGCCAAAGCACAAAGGAAAGAAAGGAGAGGAAACTTGGCTTTTTCTGGAGTCAGACACATCTGTTGGAACCGCCTACAGTGAGAGGTGGAAATTCAATCTTCTGCTGATGGTCAAACAGACTTACATAAACATATGTCAACGTCTGTGAATTCAAACATTCCACAGCTGCCTTTGGAAAAGCTCAGAGAGAGAACATGACTACATATATTCCATGTATATGAGGGGGCCTTTCTCCTCCACAAACTAAGCCTTTCTCAATTAAAAAAAAAAAAAGACTTAATTTGTTTTAAATGAAAAAAAAATGATGGATGAAAAATAAGAGTACTCAAGATGAATGGCTCAGTCGTTAAGCGTCTGCCCTCGGCTCAGGTCATGATCCCCGGGTCCTGGGATCGAGCCCCGCGTCAGGCTCCCTGCTCCCTGCTCCTCCAGGAACCTGCTTCTTCCTCTCCCATTCCCCCTGCTTGTGTTCCCTCTCTGGCTCTCTGTGTCAAATAAATAAATAAAATCTTTAAAAAAAACAAAACAAAAACAAAAAAAACAACCAACTTCAGGATTAACTGTAATGTAGTATAAAGCCACAAAATGAAGTTGAGCCTGATAAAAGGCAAGTAGACTGCTCTGGGTTTATCAAAGGGTTTTTTAAAAAAATCATATCCAAAGATTATTCATCAGTTGTATCCAATCTCTGTTGAGGTCAGTGGAAACCAGAAGCTATACCTCCTTTTCTTTTTCTTTCTGCCTTCTAACTTTGTTACTTTGTTGACATTATTTTGCCTGTTATCTTTTTTTTGAGAGAGAGAGGGAGCGTGCTCACATGCTGGAGCAGGGGAGAGGGGCAGAGGAAGAGGCAGAGAGAATCTTAAGTAGACTTCACACCCAGCACAGGGCCTCATGCAGGGCAGTGTTCAATCTCATGACCCTGATACCATGACCTGAGACGAAAGAGTCTGATGCTCAACTGCTGAACTGACTGAGCCACCCAGGTGTCCCCCCTCCCTCTTATTTTATCTAATATGATTTTGTGGACATACTTTCTTCTCTTTTCTATCTAATCGTAACAGGAATCTTTGCTTTCCCCAGGTCTGTAATCTTTGTGGCTAGTTTCTTTTTTTTTTTAAAGATTTTGTTTATTTATTTGAGATAGAGAGAGAGAGACTGAGCATGCGGGAGGGCAGAGGGAGAGGCAGACTCCCCGCTGAGCACGGAGCCTGACGCAGGACTCGATCCCAGGACCCTGAGATCATGACCTGAGGGGAAGGCAGATGCTTAACCGACTGAGCCACCCTGGCAACCCTCTTTTTGGCTAGTTTTGATTATTTGCAAATAAAATAGAACTACTATTCAACTCATAATGTTGAATATACTTGTGAACCATTAGAGGTTTCAAAAGAAAGAAATCATAATAGCTACTCCAAATTTACAAATGTAAGCCAAGAAGTTTAAACTTCTAGTGTGAGTTTAAAGTAAACTAAACAATCTCAAATACTACTCTTTTTTAGAGCTATTTATGATTCATATAGAAATTCAATATATTATGTAAAATTTGTTTTAAATTGTCACTTAGCCTCAAATAGGTGATCAACCTCGTTTTAATTATATTGAAATTTGAAGATGTGGTTTTTAAATTAATAAATTTTACTTGGGCGGGGAAACATATCTTTTTTTAAATACAATTTTAAGATTTTTATTTATTTATTTATTTGACAGAGAGAGAAACAAAGAGAGAAAGAAAGAAAGCATAAGCAGGGGGAGCAGCAGGCAGAGGGAGAGGGAGAAGCAGACTCCCCACTGAGCAGAGAGCCCGATGTGGGGCTCCATCCCGGGACCCTGGGATCATGACCTGAGCCTAAGGCAGACACTTAATCGACTGAGCCACCCAGGCTCCCCTGGGGAAACATATCTAAACTGAATGTAACTATAGAGAATCACAGCATGTCTTTTTTTAAAGAATTTTCTAAACTAAAATATCCCTGGGAGAAAAAGAAAAAAGAACTTATCTAAATTTATTTGATGGATCTGAGTTTTGAAGAATAAAAAAATTGTAGCATTCATTTTACATATAAATGAAAGCCGAGTTTATTTCTGGCTTTGTAGCTTTATTGTTCACATATTTTGATACTTTAAAAATTTTTTTAAAGATTTTATTTATTTGAGAGAGAGAGCATGAGCGGGGGGGGGGGGCAAGGGGAGAGGGAGAAGCAGACGCCCTATTGAGCAGGGAGCCCTGCATGGAGCCCCACCCAGGCTCAATCCCAGGACCCTGAGATCATGACCTGAGCCAAAGTCAAATGCTTAACTGACGAGCCACCCAAGTGCCCCAGTGGCGTTTTAAACATAATGTAAATAATTCAAACAGTTCAGGGTGAAATATAACACATGTGGCACATAATTATATGTAAATAAAAGCCCCCCAAAAATAAATAAAAATAAAAATAGGACCCCCCCAAAAAATAGGAACCCAATACACAATATGTGTTTCATTCAAAAAAAAATGGGAAGTCTATTATTATATATGTAAACATTTATTTGGGTAAATAAGTAACTACATGCAACAAAGAGTTTTCCTGAAATTACAGCACATGTATTTATATCAAGTGAAAACTATTAACTTACTGAATAAGTAATCAAGTTACCAAGAAGCCCTAAGGGCAAGTATTTTCAGATGACACTTTGTCTCCTGAGCCTCATCTTTGCTGTCCAGAGTTTACCTCTAGAGAGGGAGAGGCATGGCTGTCCAAGTCTCGGGATGAATGAAAGATGGAAGTTTTAGGCTTAAAAGAAATGCATAAGCATCTCTGCTGGGTCTGACAGGTCTTTGGACAGCAACTGACACTTTTCTGGTAGCTGGGGAGGAGGTAACCACTCCCACAGCTGGAGTGGGGTCTGTGCATTCCTGAAAGTATTTCAAACACAAAGCAGAGAGTCAGGGACATCTGAAATTACCATTGACCTGACCGCAAGCTGTTTTTCATAATTCAAGGTGCAGGAACAGATTCAAATTATTTACAAAGAGAGCGTTGGAGAGACAGAGAGACAGAGAAGAGAAAACAGAAAAGCCTTCCCTGATGGTCAAACAAGGGTGTGTGAAATTAGCAACCCATTCACGTGGGTCCAGTTTGCACCTAGACTGGTAAGGTCTATTATTTAACTATTTTCAGAAAAAGTATGTCTTTTTTCCAAAAAAAAAAAAAAACCCACACACAAAAAAAAACCTGATGATTGTCCTGGAATCAGTGGTAATGCACTGGCTTTTGGTTTTTGGGGAGATTTTTTTGGTTGGTTAAGTTTAATTTGGGGTGCAATGAATTCAGTAGGTAATACCTGAGCGTGGTAGATACTCCTAAAGAGACAAAAAGTCTATCTGCAGTGAGAAGTGATTTCCTTCCTACCCTCCACAACCGGCAAATTGCCTTCCCAGAGGCCACCACTGTGGCCAGGTGGCAAGCCTACCACGTATGCTCTAAGCAAATATAACCAAGTGTTTGTGTCTCTCCTTTCTTGTTTTTGTCTTAGGGGCCACGTTCTATACACAGTCTGCAAGCTGCTTCTCTCAACCCATCTCTCCTGGGGACTGTTTCATCTCAGCATGTCTAGAGCTGCCCCGTCCCTTCCAATAGGTACAGTGCATTCCGATGAATCATCACCCCACAGCATATATCCTACCAGGACCCTGCTAATGGCCACACTTGCAGAACTTCTTGGATTTCCAGCTAAAACTTCAGCTGGGAGGCCAACTGAAATTGTTCTGTTTCATTGTGCTCAATTTCTGTTTAATTCTGAATTCTGCTTAAATTCCCTCATATCAGTTATTTAGCAAAACCCGAAAAATCTTACTCACAGCTACCGAGCAAACGCAGTGCTTGGGAAAATAGTGAGGAGGAGGCTGACTCCCGGTCCTCGCTGTCTCTGTGTCTCCTTGGGGCCTAGCATTATTCACATCGTGGGCACTTTTAGTTCTGTTGCTAGATGTCAGGACATTCATTGGCTGAATGAATGAGGAGACGTGGAACCATGACCAAATATCACAACCAGGGGGCCAGTCACGTGAAGCATGTTGCTCAGCTGAGGAAACTGATTTGCACTTGACAAAATGTTACTGTCTTTTTTTTTTTTAAGATTTATTTATTTATCTGAGAAAGAGAGAGAGAGTGGGGTGGAGGGGCAGAGGCAGAGGGAGAGAGGGTCCCAAGCAGTCTCTGAACTGAGTGTGAAGCCCAACGTGGGGCTCAATCTCACGACCGACCCTGAGACCATGACCTGAACCGAAACCAAGAGTTGGACGCTTAACCGACTGAGCCACCCAGGCGCCCCCAGAATGTTGGTGTCTTAAAAGCAGTGTACTGATCTGTCAGTCAGTTGGAAAACTTATGGCAGCAGAAGGAACGGCAGAAGAAACATTCTAAATCATGAAGCGTGTTCTAGGCTTCGGGAGAGGGTAGCAGCTTAACTGCAAATTCAAGAAAACTAGGTTTATTATTAGAAAGTTAATTCTGTTCTACAATATTCGCACATTCCCCAGCTCAGGGACTGTACCTATCCTTCAAGATCCCTTTGAATGTACAAATCAACTAGCAAATGCTCTGCCTTCCGCAGGCCGCCTGTCCAACCCGCTATTTCAGGCAGGAGCTGCTGTTCTGGGAGGTAAATACTTTTTGCAGGCCAAGATTTACCAGCTTGTCTTCAACAGGAAAAAATACCAAAGGGTTGGCTTAGCATGTAAATGAGGGCAGCCTGATTACCACGCTAACTTCTGGTTATGGCGACACTGTTTTGAACCATCCCGGACACGCATTTTTGTTCTCTTCTGTTTTATGGGTGTGTTGTTGTTGCCTTGCTTTAAACTCATGGGCTTAACAGTTAAAACATGGGCCACCCCTCATCCACCCAAAACACAAATCCGCTGCCCTCCAAGATGCTACTTGCCTTATGAATATACAAACCACCAGGAGGGAGACCGTGAAGTATTTCCTCAGGAAGGTCCCGTTTTTCTTCTGTCGCTGATGCATTTCTCCACCACACTTGTTACAGTAACGACACAAACCAAAGCAAAACCCCACCAGAGGCATCAGAAAGACAAAGAGCAGTCCCAGGACAGCACAAATAATAATCCCGATTTCATAGTAGATAATCTGCAAACAAACAAAAGAAGCAGCATATACTGTAACACAAAATAACAAGTAGAACATTCCATAGTGTGCATGTTTCATTTGTTTTAACCTATTTGCCAGCGGGAGTTAAATCTTAATGTGTGTATTTCCATCTTGATGCTCCTTTTTTTTTTTTAGAGGGAAGGGCAGGGGAAGAGGGAGAGAGGGAATCTTAAGCAGGCTCCATGCCTAGCGAATGAAGCCTGACACAGGGCTCGATCTCACGACCCTGAGGTCATGACCTGAGCCGAAATCAAGAGTCAGATGCTTAACTGACTGAGTCACCCTGGAGTCCCTTGATGGCCCTTCTTGAAACAGAGGAAGCAGATTTGAGTTACCAGAATATGGAACCAAGTGGTTACTATTTTCTTTCAACTCAGGGTAAAATGTCCAAATGCATGGTCAAGTTGCAAATGGCTGAATTTAAACCCCAAAGGTATTTTGTTTGTTTTTAAATGGTATAACACATTTTGGCAGAAATACTTGCATTATGAATAATCTACATATCGGGATGATTTTTCACCAGAAAGACAGGACCAGTAGAAGTTATTAAGGATTCAAAGCAATTTGGATTGGATCAATTCATGACGAATTCATAGTTACAAAAGAATCTGGAATATATCTAAATTTAGAAAAAAGGCTCAGACTTTCTGAGTCAGACATGTTAATCACGGGCCACTCGCTTTGTTTCCCCATCCATATGCTGGGACTAATAATACATACCTTGTAAGGTCATGTCATTGGGAACATTACAGAGAATGTATGATCAGTGATAAGGTGCCAAGTGCAGTATGTAGCCTTTATAAGTGGTACCTCTCATGCCGTGCTGGCGAGGCTGGGCTCAGTAGCCCATGTCTCGGACAGTCCTCTGTTCCTAGGACCTAGCACAACTTCGAGATAGGATCATGTGACCTAAATATATTTTCATAATCTCTGCTGGGGCTGTATTCTGGGATTAAAAAAAAAATTAATGCAACCAGATGACACAAAACTTGAGTTCATTCCAATGCATGTATACAGTTACATTTCCATAAAGCCAAGCTGAGCCAAGTAAATGAAACACAAGTGTTGCTCCTAGGAGCGAATGTGAGGTCTTAGCACTGAACTGGGAGTCAGAAGACCTGCTTTAAAGTCCAGCAGGGGGCTTCTAGTTCCCTAAACCAGAATTAGCATTAATGTCATAAACTGTATTGTGAGGGTCAGATAATTAAATGATTTAAAGTGAAAACAAGAGCTAAGTGCCCAACACATAGTGAATAGTCAATCAATATTAGTTAACTCTGTGGGCAAATGCCTCAGAGCATTGAGGTGCATGTGGCACTTGAATATTAATGGAATATTCTTTGATATTAAGGATAAAATGCTAAAAAAAAAAAAGTGGTTGAATTTTGCTGCATTCATCAAGTACACGCTCCTGCTTAAACTTGGCCGCACCCCATGGCCACAGAGAGTCCTGTAACCTGCCCTTGGGGACCCACATCATTGGCCAATTGAGAAACCAGCCTCAGAAACCCCAAACTCTTCTCAATTTCAATATCATTTCCCAGCAAATGTTCTAAATTATTTACTACTTTTCAAAGGGATTTAAAATCCTTTCTGAATCCCAGGAAGACAATGAACCCAAACCCAGGAGAGAAGGTGTTTTGAAATGTTCTAAATGCACTATGTTTAGCTCCAAGTACAAATTTCACACTTTATATACAACCTTTGCAATGCTACTGACTCAATATTATGTCAAAAAGTGTCAGGAACAAGATATGTCATTTCAAGAGTTCCTTTCTGGGCTGAAGTCTGGCCAAGGTCTGGCAAGGACCTAAATGATTTCCTGATAACATAAGGATCTCCAGGGCGCTCTGTGGATGATGTGGAGGAGGAGATCAGGATTGAAATTTACTGAGATGGGTCGCTATTTGGCGAAGTACTAAAACTGAAAGAGAAGATTAACGATGATTCCACAAACAAAAATGAAGCAAGCCACTTTAAAAGCGGAGAGACAGCGGAGAGACAGTGAAGAACAGAAAATCCTGGCAGAAGCATCTCGTTACCTGCTGGCTTTAGACAGAGCAACAAGAAACAGCAAACAAGGACTTTACCTTCAGAGTCAAGACTACATTTTCTGGCTGTGGAAGTCAAAGCAGTTGAGGAGTTGAGGAGAGTAAGGCAGAGGCAGCGTGCACCAAGAAAACAGAAAAAGTTACATGAGCGATTAACCACAACTGGGAACGTTAATATTGCATACAGAGAAAATCAAGCGAGAGGAGGATCCACACAAGACAGGAACATACAACTTGAGTGTTTATTAGAGAAACAGCCTTCAGGTAGAGTCAGGTCTGGAATTTACATCTGAAATTTATATATGGATTTCTTGAAAGGTTCTTATCAATATGCTAATCAGTTGTGGACGGGGCGGGGGGGGGGGGGGAATAGAGGGAAAGTTACACATGCTTAACACACTAACCATGTGGTCTTCGCACAAAAGAGGATCAGTAGCTGCCTGGAACCCCAGCCAAAACAACGGCTTCCAAAGCGTCCTTTCTGAACTGACAATCTGATGGCATTATTCTCTTGCTCAAAGGCATTCCAAGGATTCCCACCATGTTTCATTCAAAACCTCTTCATGTGATCCTGTTATTTAATCCTGGCTTCACGTCCTGCTCTTCTTGACCATTCTGTTCCTAGGAAGAAGTCTCCTGCTCCCCCTTCCTCCCTCCCACTCCCTGGTGCTGCCTCCTCACCCAGAACAGCATTCCCTTCACTGCTCTGCTCATGAAACTCAAGTCTGCCTGGATGTTGCGTCCTCCTGGAAATCTGTCTTGAGAACCGAGGGTGAGTTTGCTTTTATCATGCTGCCTTGGAGCCCACTCCTGCCCCACGAGGAAGGGCTCTCCCACGGGAGCACCGCCTGAGCCCCGCTGTTCGCTCGGGGAGAGCAAGAACCATGACGTCATGCTCACCATTCTCTCACCCACCCCGGGACTTGGCGTGCAACAGGCGCCCAACTGGAATCAGGGAAACTGATGAACTGAGTGAGGGAGTTTCCAAAATCGTGGTCCAGAGATAGGGCTGGACCGCCCCGTAGTGAAACAGGAAAAATGAAGATACAATGAGTGTCCCATGAAGTGAAATTTGCTCAGTGTGTCCTTTTGGTGGGGAGAGGGAGGTGATAGGTATATGAACGCAGACAAAGCTAATATCGTTGCTATGGTGGGTTTTAAATATCCCTGTGTGGCAAAATAAAATCGGGTGGCTCTATGCCATCCCCTGGATTACTTTTTTGAAACAGTGTACTCTGGGAAATCTAAATTTGGAAACTATAGCTTTGGATGGCAGATTTTCACAGATGTGAAAGAACGATGATTGTGATACTAGTAACTTTTAAATGAGGCATCCAACGTGTTGGAGTGGGCAGCTCAGATACACATGCCCCCAGGGTCACATGGGGCACCTTGAATGACCCTGGGCGTGGGCCCCACAGGCTTGTTGCCTCCCAAACTTACTACCATAACCACCTCATAGCACCTCATACTAAATACTGGCTTCCAGATCCTCCCCTAGAGTGGGTATCAGGAGATTTGGGTAAACCCAGGCATCTGTCTTGAAAGCAAGCCCCGTGTCTTGGCTATGATCAGGTGGGTTTCGGAAACCTGCTCTCAGCTCTAGGGCTGGTCGTGCTGGGCTGAGCCCCGGGGCAGAACGACCTGTAAACTACCACCATCAGCTGATTCTTTTGTGTTTAATTTTACTGCTGAGGGGTCGGTCTGGTCTGATATATTTGCTGGGGTACCAGCAAACTCCACAGTGCAGCTGGGTACATCTTCACCTTTTCCCCGTTCATGCTGGCTGTCACACAGGTCTAAAGTTATTTTCATGCAATGCAGCAGTTTGAATCCTGCTGTACGGCTTTGTGTCTGTGATTCCCCACTCTAGTTAATTACCCATTATCATCACCCGGGGACCTCTTGAAAAATATCAATAACCAGCCAGCCCTGACCAACTACATCAGAATCTCTGGGGGACGGGCCTGGGTCTTGTTGCCAATGCTACTCTGAGCCTTCGTTACCTTACTAACAGAACGGGGATAAGCAGAGATCCTATTTTATGCAGTTTTTGCAAAGAGAACAAGAGAAAACAGTGAGCAGCAACACGGTTTTGTGCATTATTCTGTTCTAAGCACTTTACATATACTATTTACTATATATTAAATAAGTTACTACATGTGAAGTGCTTAGGACCTGGCTTCCCAGAGTAATGCTCAGTCATCATTGTCATCCTCCTCCTCCTCATCATCAGAAGTAGAAATAATCAATGCATGTTAACATTATTCTCATCTCTCACCTCCAACAAGCCTCAGACAACGACCCTGATCATGGGTCGTTGCACTGCTTGCTCTCTTAAATGCTTCTGAGATCTCTAGAAGGTAATTTCCTTACTTGGAAAGGACAGTGTGTTCTTATAGGCAGCATGCCACGTCCCCCTGGGGGGCAGGAAACAAGGAACTCATTCACTTACCTTTCGCAGACACGTAGGGTGGGTTGCAAACACCACACACCCACCTGGAATGATGACCTGCCATTTCCTAAGTGCCAAATCCATATCCAATGACTGTTAGCACTAGTGAGGTCATGAAAGGCAGCAGGGACGAGGCCCAGGCCCAGCACCTGCCTCCAGAGGAAGCTTCAAGAAAGGGAAAGGTAAGAACTGAGGGATGACATGAATGAGGAAGAGCAGCCAACCAAGAAGCTGACGTGGAGATGGACCATGACCACAAGAAAAGGAATCCAGGAGGTCATCCCAAAGAAGCTGGCCACTCCTACGGACAGGGATGCACAGAATGAAAAGATAGAGGTGGCGGTGGGGGGTGCTGCTGGGAGAACTGTCCCCTGGAAAAATTTCTAGAGGTGCGGGTGGTACTTAGGGGTTGGTACCAATCATAATCATCTACCTAAACTGCCCCAAACTATGCATTCTTTGAAGACAGGGACTGTGTCCTTTTATTTAATTGAGGAGCCGCTGCTTGATGAACTCAGCTAAGAGGCTCTCTCTGCGGAAGGCCCATGTGAGCTGGGAGGAGGGTGATGGAATGCTGTTTCCATTGGTTTTCAGTCAGCCAGAGACTCTAGGAAGGGGCTCACCCACGCTGATTCCCAAGGGAACGCACTCAGGTGCGAGTTGCCCATGTAACCTCTACCTTCACATCTGTGGTGAGGACAGACTATTCCTGGGAAGACCAAACTGAGTAATACTTGTAAGTCATGAACAAGGGCACCCACCTCCAAGCACGTGCTACAGAGATGCTAGGAACCTGGGGTTATTAGAGTCGTTGCTTGGATTTCCATAGCTTCATCTGCCTGGTTCTCCGCTTCCCTCATGGCTCCATAATTCCAAATCCTAGTCCCCTCCTGGATTTCCATTTCTGTCGGACCACTTCTTCCCAGGGATGATTACCCACTGTCACAGTTTGTGGCTTAATGGGTAGAAGGCACCGCATGGAGGCTGTCAGTCTCTCTATACAGCCCAGAATACTCACATGAGCTGCATTTTCCAAATTAGTCATTTTAGGACTACAGTCCAGTGGCCGGCGTTGAGCCTAATTTTTCTTGGTGATGTGCTTGTCAGTTAGGAGTTAGACTCGTCTGGGTACGAATCCCAGTTTCAGCCTTTAGTCACTGGGTGATCTTGGGCAAGTTCCCCAGCCTCTCTGAGTGCAGGATTTTCTGGCATGTGCAGCGCAGATACTTCTGCCTCGGACAGGTGTCATTGTGAGGATGAGAAACAATGTCAGCATCCTCAGCCAGTGTGGGCCCAGGGTGGACAAGAATTAGTATTACAGAGAGGGCGATGAGTCTATGCTTCAGAAGCAATGAAGCAATGAAGCAGCTTTGCGCCTTCAGCCAAGTGCTCATGAACAGAAGTGAGGCTGTATTTCTCATCTACTCTACATGCTTTTGACATCTCAGTTCAAATGCAGCCCTACCGTGGAGTCTTTTCCTGATTTCCCAGGTGCAACAACAATCCCCCTCCTCTGAGCGTTCACGGTCCTTTATCAGAACTTCTTCCATGATGCGAATCGCCCTCCACCTCACAGTCCAGCTGTCGACCGCACTGGTCTGCCGGGGCCGCCATGACAGAGCGCCACAGGCCAGAGGGCTTGAACAGCAGAAAGGGATTTCCTTACAGTTCTGGGGGCTGGGAGTCTCAGATCAAGGTGTAGGCAGTGTTGGTGTCTTCTGAGGCCTCTCTCCTTGGCTTGCAGATGGCTGTCTTCTCCCTCTGTCCTTACGCGGTCTTGTGTGTGTGTCCTAATCTCTTCTTCTTATAAGGATACCAGTCAGACTGGATTAGGACCCACTAATGACCCCATTTAAAATTAATTACCTTTTTAACAACACTATCTCTAAATACAATCCCACACCAGGCGCTGGGGATTAGGACTTCAACGTATGAATTGGGGGCAAATCGGTTCATAACATCCATGTTTATTTCTTATCCCATAACCTCCCTTCCACCAACTTTCACATGTTTGTCGCCCTACCGTGCCTTGTTCCTAGTCAGCACTCTGTCAACAGTGATAAAATGAATACATAAAACAAAAGAGAGAAGTAAAAGAAAAAATGTCAAGGAGGAGAGGGGCCAAGGATCCTAAAGCACTACCTTTAACTTTCAGTTGAAGCATAAAAAGGAGGCAGGTCTGTGAAAGCGAGTCCTATTTCCCTTCCAAAGTTAGGCCCAGCCCTTGGAACAAAAGGTCTGCTGAATGCTTCTGAACCTCCTTATGGAGAGAGTTCACTGAAAGCGCCCAGCGGGAAGGTCACTGCCTCAGAGGCTCCACCACCATCTGAGGGCTCACGGGAGGAGGAAATGCTCAGCTGGGGACAAAGATAGCTGAAAAGGCTCCTCAGGCCCACTCGCCTGGCCAGACCTTAGCTGTGTGACTGCGTGAATTAGAGGGCCCGTGGGCACCGGTCAGTGCAGAAGATGCTGTTGGTGGCCCTCCCCCCAACCTCCCTCAGGCCTCGGTCATCCCCCTGTGCCTCCTTGAACTTCTAGCCCCTGGCATCTTTCACTCTGCACTGGAAGGCCTTGTCTGGAACCATGGAAGGTCAGAAGTGCTTAGGGGTGAACCCTTTCCCCCACTCCCACACAGCCCTTAACCTGTGCGCCTTCAGTCTCGGTGTCTGGATACCTCAGCTTCCTCACCCTTCCCGTGGGCTAATTCGGACACTGGTGGTTGGCACCGTTTCCCCAGCAATTCTATAGGATGACGCTCCAGTCAGGCCACACCTTTTACAGGCCACCCTCCCTCCCTTGTATTATCTCCCCACTTCCCAGCTGGTGTTCCCTACAACGCCCAAGTCCTTGACTCCTGATCTGCTGGGGAGGACTGTAGCCCAACACACCCAGCATACATCAAACTAAAGCCAGTCAGAGAGCTCCCCTCCCAAGGTGCCTGGCTTCTCTGGAGTCTTCGCCTCCCCGAATCCCTCTTCCTCGGACAGCCATGGAAAACAGGACCCAGTCCCACATGTGGGGGAGGATTCAGGTCATTCACGAGGGCTCAGTTCTGTCTCCTCTCTCCACTTCACCCCCGTGCCAATGGATTTTGTTCATCTACAAAGGCCCCTGAGGTGGAGAGGAAATCAGGCACTAGGGAGATGCCCAGTTTTACTCCAAATCGAATACGAAGCCCGCCACAAAGGACTTGCCCAGCTAAGAATCCTGCCCTGGAGAGTGGCAGCCCAACACCGGCTCCTACTTGCCCAGCTGCTCAGAGTGACCTCAGGGTCTCAGGACCCCATCCTCCAAGGCCTGGGCCAGGTGAAGCACACTGCCCCCACCCACTCCTTGGCAGAACTAGTTGGCATTCAGGCCAGGCTGCTGATGGCCTGCGAATTGTCAATATCGATATAAAAGCAACTGTAACTTGGTTCTGCCCAGGGAGGCAGGCAGACGTGGGCCCTTGTGTTTGGGAGACACATGAATCCAGTGGCATTTAATAATGAAAATGCTTTCCACGGTACTAGGGAAGGCCATGAGCACTAGGAGAAACTGGCTCATCACCTTTTATACATGTAAATGGTTTTTAGATAAGGCTTTCCTCTTTGGCTTCTGTGATTGTTTTCTCTTGAGTATCGTCGTATTGCAAATCGAGAGTAGGAGGCATGGCAAGCACAGCATCTGAGGTAACCATTCACTGGGCGGGAGTTCACGCCCTCCCCATACATTGCCCCCCACGCCCACTGGGAACACTGTCATTCGCATTTGCTGTGGCTGGCCGTTCAAGGATGTCCACCATATGTCTGCTTTTATTGTTCTCTTGATAATCACCTCCATGCCAGGGAAGGCGAGAGCAAAGTGCCTAATCCTGCAGGACGAAGAGCCTGACAAACAGATTCAACTATATGTATATTTTTTATTACCCTAACATTCAATGCAACAAACATTTGTCTGTTTCACTGGCAACCCACACTCGCAGTCAACCAAAATCAAAAGAATCCCTCTTCTGTTCAGCTAGGCGATCATAGAGGCACACGGAGTGAATGAGCAGAGCTGCACCTTGGTGTCAAGTAGAGACACACAAGGTCCTTTAATACTTTGTGAAAATACCGTCCACTCGTATTCGCGAGCGTTCAGGGTCCCAGCTCACCTCTCCTTCCTCTCCTCCCCTCTTTCACACCTTGTCCTTGCGGCTCACCTGGTCCCCGAAGCCTGGGAGGCCAGCAAAGCCACCTCCCTACCTGCTCCAGCCCTGCTTATTATCCTTTTTTACCACAAGCCCCCCAGTCACCTCCTTATGGAAGAGCTTCCGGTCAGATTTAATTATTTTCATCTACGTTCCTCTGCATGTTACTAATAAATCTACTTATTCCCTTCTTCTCCTTCTTCTTCCTTAAACAATTTGGTACGCCTCCCGAGACCAAGGGCTATTTTCCTTATCTCTAGCCAGGGCAAGTGCACACACAAAGCTCTCAATGAACCTGTTCAAATGTGAAGCTGCTTTTCAACAAACTATATTTTAAAACCAAGTACACATCCCTATTTCTAGAAATGCTCAAACAATTGTTCTCAGTTAGTGAGTTCTTTTCCCTTAGCTAAAAAAGTACCGTAATGCTTCCCTTAAGGAAATTTCGGTTTTTAAATAACATACACCTTGAAAGGTGAATGTTTCTTCAAATCCTACTTTTGGAATTTCTGCTTTTGCTCAAATGGAGTTTATAAGTTGCTTCAAATGGGATTTATACAGTGCTTCAATATTCCATAAAAGTTCTTAGTCAAAAAAAAATTACAGATTTCACAGATTAACTGATTGCTTAAAGATTTACTTCCAAGTCAGCCAAAATTTTGTACATACTTATTTTCATAACAAATATATCAATAAAAATTACCTTCTCATACTCAGTTGAGAAGTCAAACTTCTTTTGTAGAATTTTTCTTAAAATATCTGAGGAAAAAAAGCCACAAAAGAATAGCAAGATTACTTTTTCAGTAAAAATACAAAATGCATATTTAGGAAATAAGGTCTATATATACTCACACATTATTGTACCTCTATGTAGTATTCTTATAATTTTATTCCTATTTCTTTTTTTAAAAAGATGTATTTATTTTAGAGAGAGAGAGAGAGAGACTGCATAAGCAGGGGGAGGGGCAAAGGGAGTGGGGAGGTAGAGAATCTCCTAACAGACTCATCAATGAGAGGGGAGCCTGGTGCGGGGCTCCATCCCAGGACCCTGAGATCATGACCTGAGCCAAAATCAAGAGTCAGATGCTCAACCGACTGAGCCACCCCAGCACCCCAATTTTATTCCTATTTCTTAATGTAGGTAAATAATTGAGCTAATGAGGCTCGAGCCAGAAGCAAAGAATGGAAGACAAGTATTTTTGACTTACTATTTTGCCGGTGGCAGAATTAGAGGGCTGTCATTTTTAAGACTTTTCAATTGCTCACTTAATATTTACCAACATACACGTCATTAATAATTACTGATAAAACGTGACACTGAAACTGCTCACTCTTAAATTTGGAAACACAGATGCAATTCATTCTTTAATCATTCCATAGTTACATAATATTTTACAAATAAAAGGAATCTTACAATTAACTTAATCCAGCAGTTCTTCACATGAAACATCCCTCCCTCCCCATCTCCAAGCAGCGCATGAAAACCTGAAATAATACACAAAATGGGATTTTTTTCCCTGCATGTTCATTTTGGGCACTTCCTAATTCTTACATAGGTGAAGATTCGTCTCTTATTCTGACTCACCAATCTAGTCATGATATGAAGCAACTGAGGCCCTGCCAGAGAGGACAACTTGACCAAAGCCTGTGATGTGTGAGGAGGCCAGAGCGAGGCCCAGGTGGGTCTTCCTCTCTCTGCTCCACGGTCCTTCCCACGCTCCACACTGTAATTGACCCCAGCAATGAGCTTCTGCAGTTCTATGGTTGTTTCCATACTGATCACTTCTAAAGTGTACTACAAGGGGGGCAAAGGAAACCCTGTTGTGAATCCTTTTTTAAAGCGAGAAGTTCAGATTTACATGCCGGGAGACAAAGCAAGCCACCTCCCCGCAGGGCTTTCTGGAAAACAACTTCCCACCTTCATAGAACAGCCCAAATGGAGCAGATCTTTAAAGGGTGTGCTGCAGGAGCAGGGATCATACTGGAAGGTTTGGGGTGCCTACCCTAACCCTAGGGTACTGGGAACACTAGTTATTTCTCCAAGGGACATCAGGGATCTCCCCCCACCTTGAACTAGTCACTTTGCTTTGTTTTGTTTGTTTTTAAGACTTATTTATTTATTTGAGAGAGAGAAAGAGAGCATGGGGGGAGGGGCAGAGGGAGAAAGAGAATCCTTTTTTTTTTTTTTTTTTTTAATTTTATTTATTTCTCTGTCAGAGAGAGAGAGAGAGCACAAGCAGGGGAAGTGGCAGGCAGAGGGAGAGGGAGAAGCAGGCTCCCCAAAGAGCAGGGGGAGTCCGATGTGGGACTCGATCCCAGGACCCCGGGATCATGACCTGAGCAGAAGGCAGTCGCTTAACCAACTGAGCCACCTAGGTGCCCAAGAGAGAGAATCCTTAAGAGAATCCTTAAGCAGACTCCCTGTTGGGTGCGAAGCCTGACTCCGGTCTCCATCCCACAACCATGAGAGACCTGAGCCGAAATCAAGAGTTGGCCGCTCAATCGACCGAGCCACCCAGCTGCCCCTTTTTGGTTTATTTTATAGATTAGGTTTCTGTTCTAGATTTCATCAGATGTAAGGGTCCACAGATGATGTTTTTTAAATTGGAAATCATCCATTTATTAAAATATATTTAATGACACAGGTGATGTTCATGTGTTGCATTTGGGGATCTTGGTCTAGGTAAGAGTTGGGATGGAGTCCAAGCTCTACTACTTTCTGGGGGTCTAATCCTGGGTGAAGAATTAACTGCCACGAGCATCCTCATCTGCAAATTGGGATGATGTCAGTCCCCACCCTCAAAAGACTGCTTCAGGCCAAGTGAGATAAGTGAGATTATGTTAGTCTGGCCACACAGTACCCATCCACTTTTCTCGTCTTTATAAACCCAAACCAACCAACCCAAATGAAAACGTAGGATTTCTTCGTGGGAGCTGCCCCCTCTGTCCTCTTGGGTCACGCTGACTAGGGAAGTGGCCCCAGAGAGATGGATCCTCACTGGCCTAAGTGGGCAGATCTGCACATGTGGCCCGTGAACCCCCCACCCCCCAGGAATCCTGGAATCCTCAAGATCTGCTCAGGGTGCCCACGAGGTGGAAGCAGAAGACGTTATTTGCCGTCTCTCTGTGTTGGCATTTGTACTCAGGGTACAAAGCAGTGGTGGAGAAGGTTGTACTGATTGGGCACAAGTCACACAGTGTTCGCTGTGTTCGGCGCTGCCATGAACTCGAGGAAGATAGAAAGCCCTGCTACACGTCAGGGGCGCCTGGGTGGCTCAGTTGGTTAAGTGACTGCCTTCGGCTCAGGTCATGATCCTGGAGTCCCTGGATCGAGTCCCGCATCAGGCTCCCTGCTCGGCAGGGAGTCTGCTTCTCTCTCTGACCCTCCTCCCTCTCATGTTCTCTCTCTCTATCTCATTCTCTCTCTCTCAAATAAATAAATAAAATCTTAAAAAAAAAAAAAAAAAAGCCCTGCTACACGTCAGAAGAATCTTGGTGAAGCATTGCAAAATGGTGATTTTATCAGATCTCAACCTGTGAGTAACAGAAGTATACATAAGGCGCTCCTGCTACACACCCCCGTATCCAGCTGTCTCCAGAAAGAGTACTGGGTCCTCGTTTTGAGTTGGGAGCTACACCCCCCACGGGCCTCACAGAGCACTGTTTTCGCTCAAAAGAAAGAAACCGTGGTTATCCGGGCTTGACTATCTCGTAGACATTTCCTCTAACATGGAGGGAGTGGAGCCCGCAACTTCAAGAAAGCGGCTGACAGGACTTGTTGCCAGTGATAAAATTAGAGCATTGAAGCAAAAATTAGAATTTTGCAACTTTTGTATCTGTGTAGTTGACAGACGCAGGATTTTACCACATCATTCTTGCTCCACGTTAACCGGTTCTATCAATAACACATGTAGCAGGTGCTTCCCTAACAGAGCTCCGTGGAGGCAGGCAGATATGACACATGTGGGTCATGTGTCGGCCACAGCCTCAGTGGGACAGTGACAGTCTTCCAATGTCCAACCGACAATCCTGTCAGTTGGCTGGAGGACTCTCCCAAGTTCCTGGGATCCTGGTGGTCCCAGGTGTCGAGGAACGGTCCCAGCTACACCAAGGGGCACTCCTTACTGACAGCTCGACCCTGTCCTTTGTCTGCCAGCTAGCCTTGCCTCTCTGCCAAAGCGGGTCTGAGGCTTTGGAGCAGGGATGTTCTCCCTCCCCCTGGTTTAGAGCAGCACAGCCTAAGAGAAATCTATGACAAGCCATACAAGTCATTTCAAATTTCCTAGTAGCCACATTTAAAAAGTGAAAAAGAAACAGGTGATTATTTTAACTTAATTTTAATAATATGTTGTGCTTAACCCAGATACATGCGATATATTGTCATTCCTATATGCAATCGATATAAAAATATTACTGAGCTACTTCACAGCCTTCTTTTCACACTAAGTGCTCAGGGTCTGAACCTGAACTAAGTGTTCAGGGTGTAAGATGCACGTCAGTACATCTTGGGCCAGGTTAGCTACCGTTCAAGTGCTCGGGGGCCACGCGTGGCCCTGACCTCCCAGTGCACCCTGTCCAACGAGAACACAAAATGAGCATCCACAATATCCATGTTCCCTTTGCCTTCCCTGTGCATCTCTAAGTGGCTTTTAATCCAGGTAAATGAACACGGGAAAGCCGGCAGTATATAGCCCAGCGTCTTTATCTGTAAAGCCCTGGCATTAACACTGCGGCTCACGCCTCATGTGGGAACTCAGGAAGCCCCACGCTAGGAAACTCTCTCTCAGTTCTAACATGTTCGTTGCTGGTGAGAACTTTGTATCGACTGTGGTCCATCTCAGAAAGCATGTGGAAGACCCGGGGTCCCACTTCTGCTCCCCGAGCCCCTGCCACCCCTGCTTGGTGATTCTGCTGCACTGCAATCCTTTGTGTTCGCCTCTGTCTTCCTGGCCAGCTCCTTAAAGGCGTCCAGGGGAGACTATCCTCATCTCTGGATGGCCTGCATCCCCGGAAAGTTCCGGGGTTTCAGAACTGTTTGTGGTATTGACGCTGCATAAACATAACATTATCATAAAAAGTGTTGCTTGCTTTCCGTAGATCAGATGGGATCCCTGAAGTCTGTGATTAGGTCCTGGTATTGCCTGGTGAGCAAGGCAGCCATTAGCATTTGGGCTACCACCCTGTTATACTGCCCTCCGTGAGACCTCGGTGTGGACAACAGTGGCCACCTTGTTCTTCCTGACCTGAAGGAGGGTCTGCTCTGACGGAGCCTGAAAGGCACTTACCAAGGGCCAGACAATCCCAGACACCAGGGAAAGATTCTCCCTGTTCTGAACCTGGGGAGCTATCTGGCCACCTTTCCCATGTGGCGATTTATTTTCCATTACACCAGTCCCATGCTCTTTCCACAACCTAACCGCTGCCTCTTAAAATATAGCAGTAGGAGGGAAATATGGAAGCCAGTGGACAAGGAAGTTCTTTTCATGGTTAGAAGGCTGTTTCCTAGTATCTGGTCTCATGAAGGGGCTCTGTGGGTCTTTCCACAATGATGGTGGCTACCAGCCTTTCTTCATTCAATGCTTAGATGGTATGATGTCTTCTTATCTGGGACTTAATTTTAAATTTCATGTGCTGATGGAAATTAAGAAATGTAGCAACAAGGGCTAATTCTGACCTCTTGTGTTAGATGACCAACTTAGAAAGTAAGTTGGTTTTATTTGGTTGGTTGGTTTTGGGTTTTTTGCTTTGTGTGTGTGTGTGTGTGTGTGTGTGTGTGTGTGTGTATGTGTGAATAATTTCTCTATGGATTTTTTTTTTTTTATATCTGAAGCCACACAGCAAGATAAAGCAAGAAAAGTAGGATCCGTGTATAAAAGAAATCCATCCTCCTTATCTTAGTCAAAACTCATCTTTGACTAAGATATTTCTGTTCCCTAACTGGCTTCTCTTAATACATATGTAGGTTCTGGCCCAAGCTGGGCCAAATGAGATTTCACTCTTGGAACGTTCTCTTGGAAAATGGGTAGACAACTTAAAAAAAAAAAACAAAAAAAAACCTTGCTGCTGGCAGTTGATTCATCAGATTTGTGACAAACTTAAGTGGTCTTGCAAAGATTTTGCTGATATCTATTTGACAAGACTTACCTGGCTAGGTCTCTAATTAAAAGATGTGCTACCTTATATCTTCTAAAGTGTGTTCCTGCCATTTATTGGAAACAGAACCTCCTAAAAACTGCTAAATTATATTTAAAAGCTTTTTTAAGGAAGAGATTTTGATGTCTGATGTAAATCAACATTAATATGTTGCAAATCATTCTTTTTTTTAAAGATTTTTAAAATTTATTTATTTCAGAGACAGAGCGAGCATGTGGTGGGGGGATAGAGGGTTAGAGAGAGGGATAAGCAGACTCCCAAACGAGTGCAAAGCCCAACCAATCTCATGACCTGACCCTGAGATCATGACCTGAGCAGAAACCAAGAGTTGGATGCTCAAACGACTGAGCCACCCAGGCGCCCCCATTCTTAATCTATGTAAAACAATATTATTTGTAATGCAGTTCTTGAGAATATATATATTTATGGAATGTTATTTTGTTCGTAGCTGGTAATTTTTCTGCCAAAAGTATTCTAATTTTAGCTTGTTTTATTTTAAAGGTTTTTTTTTAAAGTTTAGTAAAGTTTTATATTCGGGTCATTCTAATTGCTCTTTTTGCTTTTTCTCTGCCTGATGTTTTCTTGTCTCTTTAACTAGATGCAACAAGAGAGAATTATTAAAATTAAGCCAAAAAGGAAGTGATAACCTTAGGAGCATTAAGGTGTTCATCATCAAAATTAGAGATTAAAACGCACAGAATGGGTTTTTCTTTATGAACACAACTTAGAGAGTGAATCTTTTTTTTGGATTTTTTTTTTCTAAATGTCAAGTTATATTTGTCCTCAGAACTCTTATTAATAAAAATTAAACACACACACAAGCACACACAAAGTAAGCTCTCTTAGGCACTTAAAGTGTTTGCTTGGAAATGTGATTAACTAAGAGCATAAACAGTGTTAAGTGGGTTCCCCCGTGGAGACACCATCGTGTCACTCTTTGACCTCTAGTGGCACGGTCTTAAACTCACGTGGTGTGGGGGTCTCTCTACTAAGAATGACTTAATCTGTTAATTTATGCATTAAATCAACACTATAAAGTAAAAGATTTTATTCAGGTTCCTACTAAAAGGATCAGTTTTATAAATAGTATAAAATAATACTCAAGTTCAACTTAGAAACCTGCAAAAGCTAGGTTGGTGAATGTATAACTTTCAAAAATTGAATATTAATGGAAACCTTGTTTCTTTCCAGGCACAAAAGACTTTCCGCAGGCTCTTAAACATCAATTTGACGACTCACCCCCTCCCCCAAGCTAGGCCGAATTCCCGAGGGGACAAGGGGCAGGTAGGCAAACCAAGTCGAATGCCTGACAAGTGTCGATAAAACACAAACCTGGACAGGTCGAAGGGTTAACTTCCTGGATGTGTTGGCATTCCACAGAGGGAGGAAGAGCGGGAGGCACTCTGCCCTAAAAGAAAGGCTCAATGCGGTGGTTGGTATATGATTGACTAACACGAAAACATTAGCGCCTTCCACTTCGCGCTTGTACCGCCGCTCTCCCTGCTCTGCCTTTTCCAGTCCTTCAGCTTGTGGCACAGCTTGTGGTGAGTGCCTGGCAGAACCTATGTGTCACCTCATTTTCTCTGGTCCACTGCTTGACTGCATTCCCCAGGCCCCACGCACTTAGATGGGACATGGGACTTGAGTTCTGGCCAATGGAACATGGGCAGGTGTGTATACACAATACTTCCAGGCCTGGCCTCTAAAACCTCCCACAAGACCCTGCATGCTTGCCCTCTTTACCCATCTCCCAGCCAAATACAGAGGATCCAGTGGAGAATCCTGAAGCCCACAGGGATGGAAGGACATTAGATGGAGGCCGGGCCTCTCCACTCCGTTACTTCTACATCAGACAGAGCCAAGACAGAGAAGGTTTTTCACTGAAACTTGAGCTTGTTTGTTATAGCAAATGGTGCCACTCACCCTAACTAAAAAAAGAGCCTTAGCCAATTAAGACTCCCAACATTTTTGTCAAGCAGCATCCTCTACCTGTAGCCCGTCCCGCCAGCTTTGACCAAACAAAGGTTACCTTGTCCATTCATCTGTTGAAGGACATCTCGACTCCTTCCACAGTTTGGCTATTGTGGACATTGCTGCCATGAACATTGGGGTGCATGTGCCCCTTCTTTTCACTACATCTGTATCTTTGGGATAAATATCTAGTAGTGCAATTGCTGGGTTGTAGGGTAGCTCTATTTTTAACATCTTGAGGAACCTCCATACTGTTTTCCAGAGTGGCTGCACAAGCTTGCATTCCCACCAACAATGTAAGAGGGTTCCCCCCTTCTCTGCATCCCCGCCAACACTCATTGTTTCCTGTCTTGTTAATTTTTGCCATTTTAACTGGTGGTAGAAGATGTGGTTCATATATGCAATGGAATATTACTGAGCCATAGAAAGGATGAATACCCACCATTTGCATAGACATGGATGGAACTGGAGGGGATTATGCTAAGTGAACTAAGTCAAGCAAAGAAAGACAATTATCATATGGTTTCACTCATATGTGGAACATAAGGAATAGCTCGGAGGACCATGGGGGAAGGGAGGGAAAACTGAATGGGAAGAAATCAGAGAGAGAGAAAAACCATGAGAGACTCTGGAATCTGGGAACCAAACTGAGGTTTACAGAGGGGAGGGGGGTGAGGGGATGGGGTAACCGGGTGATGGGCATTAAGGAGGGCACATGTGGTGATGAGCACTGGGTGTTATATGCAACTAATGAATCGTTGAACACTACATCAAAAACTAATGATGTATTATATGTTGGCTAATTGAACATAATAAAAAAAAAGGTTAATTTTTTTCCCCAGGAGCAGGTACACACACATATAACACACTGAGGTTTGGTGAAGCCATTAGGTTGGCACTAATGTAAACGGAGATTTTAAAAGACATCTTCATTAAAAGGTTGAGATTTCTGTATTCATAACAGAGAATGCATGAAAAGGCGCTCAAACTCAGAAATGTCACTACAAAACGGGGTATGGTATAGCTCGGGCAGAGCACCTTCCTGCCTGCTTCCTATTTGTGGATCTGCAAAGCTCTGGAAAACATCCACACTCCCACCTTAAATCTCCATAAGCCTTTCAACAGCTTCACTACCAACTGAATTTTCCTAATCTACAAAACACATGTTCAAAACACGCTGATCCAGGCGTCTCTACTGCCAAAATATTTAAGGAAAATGCTCTCAGGTTACAGTGTTATCCTGGGAAGTTTGCATCAAAAAGGAGTTAAGACTAAGTTGGCTTAAGATCTTGGGACCATCTCCAAGAGTTATGGGCACAAAATGGCTGTTTAGATGGGTTGAGAGCACCAGCTACCCAAGGTAGGCTGCTCTTTCTGGAGCAGAATACAGATTTTCATCAAGATGTAAAGTTAGTTGGTTAAAATGTAAACATTTATGTGGTTTTTATGTGGCCCTTGCACTTTCTCCAGAGCTCCCACATGAAGAGGTTTTAAACTACAGATAGGAAACTCACTGTGGTTGAATCTTGTCTTCCCTCATTGGACTGAGCTTGCTGGATTTTGTTTTTGTGCTGTAGAACTTCCTGATGCACATTTTCAATGAATGAACATTTATTTCTTCTCTTGACAGAAAGATATTTCAATATGAACAAATTGAAAAAGTTCTGGTTATTTGAATAACTTGACTCAGTTCACTCTTTATCAAGAATAATGTTTAAGGTGCCAACTTATTGCAAGAAAAATGTTGGAATCTACATTAAATCAGCACAGTAGATGTGATCAGTTCTGATAGCTGATAGGTTAGTTGAAAGAGAAAAAGCAGGATAATCATGCCTTAGAGATTTTAACTTAAGGCATGTAGATATACATCTTTCGCCCATCGTTTGATGGGAAGCCAAGGTCCATCTTTGAGTATGAGTTCTCTGGCTAGAAGGGAGGTGAGTTAGGACAGCATCTACGGTAAAAGAAAGCTCTTCACTTATTTCAAAGTAGATTCATGCCAACCACCCCATCTCAAAACTGCACACTTAGGTACATGAGAAGGGGTCAATGCCTCCCAAAGTTACACCACCTACACATAACGTGGGTCCCCCAGAGAAAGCACTCGGTGATCTCTGACTCAAGATATGGGGGGGCTTGGCTGATTTGAATCTTCAGTGATTGAAATGGGGAGAGGAGGAGTAGGCTTTTCTCCAACTACACTCCCCCCCTCCCCCACTCCACCAATCCCCAAACATTGTAAATGATTGCCTGTGTCAGTCAGGACTCTCCAAAGAAACAGCACCGATGAGAGAGGAGACAGAGATGAAGAGAAAGGGGGACTGATTTTAAGGAAGTATGGGGCTACGCATTTTGAAGATTTTATTTATTTATTTGAGAGAGAGAAGGCACATGAGGGAGGAGGGTCAGAGGGAGAAGCAGGCCCCCTGCTGAGCAGAGAGCCCAATGTGGGACTTGATCCTCGGACTCTGGGATCATGACCTGAGCTTAAGGCAGACGCTTAACTGACTGAGGCACCCAGGCACCCAGGCTAGGCATTTTGAAATCTTTAGAGCCGGCTGGAATCTCAGGCAGGAGTTGATATTACAGTCTTGAAGCGGAATTCCTTCCTCTTGTGGAAATCTCAGTTTTTGCTCTTAAAAACTTTCAACTGATTGGGGGGGCCCACCCACATTACTGAGAGTAATCTCCTTCACTTAAAGTCAACTTAGTGTAGGTGTTAACCACACCTGTAAAATACTTTTATGGCAACACATAGATTAGCATTTCATTAAATCCTTGGGTGCTACAGCCCAGTCAAGTGGATCCAGAAGACTAACCACAGCTCTGCCCAAGCCAGCTATGTGAGCCGCAGAATGATGACGCCCTGCAGGCGTCTGAGCAGCGCGGGTCTGAGCAGCCCTGTTACAGAGCAGGTAGACTCACCATCATTAACGGTACCTACTGACAACCCGTGCCTCAAACAACCAGAGAGCTTCACCTGGGCCCAGTTAGTGCAAGGGCAGGGTTTCCCATGTAGTGTCTGAGGACAACTGATCTTGAATGGTGCTCCTTAACCAACCCCCCCCAAACTGACTTATGTTTGGTGTGTGCTAAACCACAAGACAGGCAAATAAATGCCATTTGAAAAGATTTCCACCAAAAATAGCAGAACTGGGGCGCCTGGGTGACTCAGTCTGTTGAGCCTCCAACTCTTGATTTCGGCTCAGGTCATGACCTCAGGGTCGTGAGATCGAGCCCTGCATCGGGCTCTGCACTGGGCGTGGAGCCTGCTTAAGATTCTCTTTCCCTTTCCCTCTGCCCCTCCCTGCTGCTCGTGCATGCTCTCTCTCTCTCAAAAGAATAAAGAAAAGGAAAAAAAAATTGCAGAACCAAATTTGTTTGTCACTTGCAAGGTTAAATGTTGCTTCTCTGGAGAGAGTACTTAGCAAGCCCATCTTCCAGAAGCCCTGTTGGGTTAAATGTACCTGCTGTCTTTTGACATGAAGATGAACATTGTCTGTCCAGTGCTTGGGTCATGTTTTCCTGGGGCTGATGTGGGTAAGGTTGAGCCCAAAGAAGTGATTTTGGGGACCCAAACAATGCAAGTGCCTCTGGTCTTGGAGTTCATCAGATTCCCTCGGATAAGCACATTTCTTTCTGGCACGTCTGCCAGGAGCCTGTCTGAATTTAGTGCTCGGGGGATATGCATTTTCACAACCACCACGTGCAGCAACCATCTCTTGCTTTTCAGTCGCACGGAGCACTTCATGATACTGTTCAAATCCTCCAGCAGCACGACTAAACTCTGGCTTGGTTTTTAATATAGGGATTGATGCCTCAGAAATCTAGAAGCTAAGCTGGGTTTATTAGAACCTATCCAATGTATTCCCCCTGCCTCCAAGTATGTAATCAAGTATTCTGGAGGGCGAGCCTCCTTTCCTTTACTTAACATACAATGTGAGCACTCTCGTTATGCTTTTTCCTTCCTTCCAGCTGCCAGCCCAGGACTCTGTGCTGTTCTCCTTTAATTGACTGGAGCAGCTTCTCCCCAAAGGACTGACACACATCGGCTTGTACTCGAATTAATGATGGCACTGACTCACACGGAGAAAGGGTACGAGCGAGATGTTGCCCGGGAAGCTATTCTTGCAAAAACATCTGGGACCAGTCTGGCCCATGCAGTTCTCTCCCTGCGACGTGCCCACACTGATGGTGCAGTGGGGTTTGCTCTTACCCTGAGCATGGGGCCCAGCCTGTTACTGGGCAGTCTTGCTCTTAAATCACCTCAAATTCCTTTAGAGGAAGCAGGAGCTCGGGTTGCACAGGCGGAGGGAAACTTCTGGGGTCTCCTGCAGCCCGGGGTCCTTGACAAAGCTGCATGTGGATAAAGGCTCAGGGCTCCCTGGCCTTCCCAATGCTGTCAGGGGTCTGGGAAAGGGCCTCTGGACCTGGGCTGGGTTGGCAGCTGTCTTGCCACCGCTGGTGAATCCAGGGAAGGGAGCAGGGACCGAAGCCAAAGTATCTGTTGGTTCCCGAGCTATTCAGTTCATTTCCTTCCCTGAGACATTCTTGGAAAGTGTAATTCCATTTCCAGCCTTTGTCTCTGCTGTTTGTTGGGGGAAAGTTTGCCTTGAGAATCTTTGAAAGGAATGCAATGTGCATCACATGTTTTGGTCTGCGCTGGGGTCCTCATAACCTCACATACACTCCTGGGAGAATGTGAATCAGCTAAACCCCATTTTCTTCTGTCATGTGCCAGAAGGCCCAGCTGTTGACAGTGGCCTCTCCCCAGACCGGGGACTGAGGGGCAGAGCAAAGGGGGACTTTTTTTTTCCTGTAGGTTTTTTTGAGCTCACTTGGATTTTTAAAAGAATATTGAAAAAAAAATTTTAAACCAAGTACTTTTATCGACATACTCTTCTACCCCCTCCCAAAAAGTGACATTAAAAAAACATAGTTCTTAACACTATTGAGTTAAAAATTCTACTTCCTGTGAATGTAAATCTGATTTTACCGTATGTTGTGTAGGATACGCGATCTGGGGTGTCGTTTTTCCAGCATTGTAGCATGCACTGCTTGTCACTAGAGATCTTGAAAAGAGATGAGGCTGAAACCTGCAAAAATTTACATGCTGCCCAAGAAATAATCACTGGAAAAGAAATCACTAAATACTCAAGCTCCCAATAAGTGTTTGGTTCAGGCCAAATACACTCTTCCAGTGTTTTGTTAATAATGTACCAGAAGCGATGTTTTGTGGCTGTGTCTACCCCTTCTGCTTGTGCCGGCTACGCTGTAAGCTCTCCAAGACTCTCTTGTGTTTGTCCCCAAACCACTTTCTGCTAGTTGCTGTTTACATAAATTCTAAGTCGAATGTTTTTAAAAACTCGGTAAAGAAGAGTTGTCTTATAAAAGAGCTGTTGAATTCAATGTAGGGGATGCAGCTCTAAAAGCTCAGAGAGAAAACCAGCAAAAATCTAGAAAAAAAAATCAGCACGGAGTTTATACTATAAATTCTTGTTACTTGAATAAAACCCAGACTGAAAATCATAAAGTTTGCGTTGCCGGGGAAATTCCTATCCGGAGACTCACATTCGTCCGACATTAAGGATGTAGGAATCTGCAAAGCAGTGTCCCTCCCACCAGCAAGAAGAACTAATTAGATAACAGTGTTATGGCTTCTCTTGGGCCCACCAGAGAGCTGAGCCTGCAAAGTAATCAATTCCACAGAGCGCCAAGCCCCTCTGAGGAAAGACAAGGGACACACAAACTATTTCCCCTTTGATGGTCTGGTAAAAAGAAATCACTGAAAATGCTGACAAGCTCTTAATGCCAATTGTGGGCTAGCATGTCTACTGTGGGTCCAGAAGGCTCAGAAACAGTAAGGAGTTTGCATTTGCTTGCAAGCCTCCAGTGGGTGCTCATGAGAGCGACTGGGGCAGGACAAGGGACTGGAGAAAATCCTCCTGGTGGTATAGGGATAGGTATAGGTAAAGGGGAGGTGAAGGGCTGCAGCTGGGGACGGGCACGGGGGCTGCAGCTGGGGACGGGCACGGAGCCTGAATACTTCCCTAGGTCTTTCTCTCCAACAGAGCAAGAGTCTTAGAGCCGCTGAGCAGGAGGGCAGGGAAACCTCTCAGTCCTCTCGCCATGGCAAAACTCCACTATTCCTGGGATGGGGGTAAAAGCAAAACCCATCTGCCTATGGGGAAGAAGTTGGAAACTCTCCTAACTGTAGGACACAGGTAAAGGCTTACTGCTGTTGGGGAACAGGGTAGAAGCAAAACCCCTCTGTGTTTGGGGATGAAACCACTCTCAGGCATGTTACCATTGGGATGACAGCAAAAACATGCTCCTTCCTAAGACCAGTACAGATTCCACGCAAGAGTTTGGCTGTCATGGGAGAAGGTACAGGAACAAAGAACGAGCCCCATTCCCACTCCCCAGGCTCAGTGGGACACGGCCTGTCTATGCCTGAGACCGGACCAGGATAACAGAGTCCCCCCTGCCTCCCACCATGAGCCTGGCACCAGGTGACAGGAATACCACCGCGGGAGAAGGAGCAAGAGGCATGGGCAGTTCTACACAGGGTGTCCAGCATTCAGTAAAAAATTACAAGACACACAAAAAAAGAAAGAAAAAGAAATGACCCATTGTCAAGAGAGAATCAGATCCAGAGATCATTCAGATGTTAGAGAACTTTCAGACAGGGATTTAAACAAAAAAGGTTGTTAAGGGGGTGATTTACATTTGTATTTCAGGGCAAGATAAAATGCTTCAGAAAAGCATGTAAAGTTTTTAGGATTCCCAATATTTACCAACTTTAACTAACTATACCAGTCATAAACATGTTGAATCAGAAGGCTCTATTCTCCCTAAATTAATCCCAATTTTTTTTTTACCATAAATCAGTGCAGTAGCAATTCTCTAGAAATTATAATAACCTGTCTTGTTCTGCCCAAGTCTCCAGCCTGTGGATTTTATTCCTCTACCCTATATTCTAACTTTCTCAGCGTGCCTTAGAAGAAAGGGAGGGGGACGAGAAGAGAATATTAGTTGTCACCATGAATCACCCACTGAGCTAAGTGCTTGGGGCCACGTGGCAGAGCAGGAAGAGGAGGGACTGGGAGTCAGTCGGAGCTGGCTTCAAGGTCTGCCTCCAACCCTTAGAAGCGCTGCGACTGGTTTGAATTATGGGCCAAATTACAAAAACTCTCTGGGTCTCAGCTTCTTCATCTGTAAAACGGAAAGACAGCAATTGCTATCTGTGGGCTTATTAAAAAGATCATCAATGACTCAAGGTGGCTGTCTCCCCTCCCAGCAATCTAGTAGGAGAAGCAGCATCATTCCCATTCCCAAATTCCCTGGGGCTTCGGAAGGCTGAGTAGGCTGCACTATGTCACTCAGTTAACGAGCGATGTGGCAGGAATTCAAACTCAGGCTCGCTTTCCTCTATGCAACCCTGCGACGCTTCAGAGTCCAGGGCCAGCCTTGCTGCCTGTGGGCATGTAGGGAAACTCGGGCCACTGACTTCAATTCTCTGTTTCCATCTCCCCATCTGCGAAATGGGGTAATCATACCCACCTTGCATGCCTATTCTAAGCAATGTAAATACTATGTGTAAGGCACTTGGAAACAGTACCTGACACAAAATAAATGCCCGCACATCATGCTGGTGATGGAGGTGATGGTGGAGGTGGTGGGGGAGGGGGTGGTGGCCCCAGTGGTAGCTTAGGAAAAGATAGACCTCTGGGCTTTCCAATCCAAGAAAAATATTGGCCAAGCATCTCTTAGCAGCGGGGGAGGGGATAAGACCTGGACATGAGAGACTTTGGGCTTAGCTTTCGTTCTCCATTTACCCGCTCCACTATATTTGGCAAGTCCCTTACCCCCTTGGGGGTCTAAATTTTCTCCTATGTAGTGAGAGGGTCGCACTACATACTCACAAAGATACTTAACCAATATGAATATGTCCCAGACCCTGTATCGGGTGCTAAGGTGCAGAGCTGAAAAGATGCAGTCCATGCTGTTAACGGGCTCACAGTCTGCTGGGAAGACAGGTAAGCAAATGAAATGAAGTGGGTGTGCTCGAATGCGGTCATCCGAGTTCAAAGTCAGCAGGCTGGGAGGGGTGGAGAGCTGTGGGGACTAAACAAAGACTCACCAGAGCAGGTAATATTTGAGCCGTGTCTTAAAAGAGAAGTAGAAATGTATCAAGTGGAAGGAAGGAACTTCAGGGAGAGGGAATGCAGCTGGGACCCAACTCCTGACCCTGGCTTAGTGAGCCCGGCCCTCGAACACTCTTCCAGTGAGTTCTTCCTCGTGGAAAGCACAAGGGCAGTCACAAACTCAGAATTAGACTGGGATGAGCAAGAACCCGGTGGCCCCCCAAAAGAACTCCCCAAACCCCAATACAAGCACAATTTGCTTGTTTCGAATCTCTGTTACATAAACTTCCTAAGTGTCAGAAAACAAAGCCCTAAATGAAGAGGAAGGGAGCGAAGCATCCAAAAGCCGCCTCCTTTCTATTAAAAAACAAAGCAAACCAACTTCTTTTGGATCCATACCTATGCCTATTTATTAGCCATGAGGCCAGGAACCCTGCAGCCGGTGTGGAGATGAAAAGGAATGCTTTATGATAGCTGAGCCCGAGCAGGTGAGCAGTCGTGAGCCCCCACTGAGAAAGTGCGGGCTAAATAAAGCCTCCCTGGCAAGTGAAGAAGCACATGGCCCTTCCTCCTTCATTCCTACATCTGTGTGGAGAAACACGCATTTGCTGCACTCCCATGGAATCCAAATCCCTGAGCTCTGTCCCGGCCACTCACAAAATTACTGCTGAGTCCCTGGGAAATCCTAGACCATGCGAGTTTGCCCATCTCTGTAACATGGCACCAGAATGCTCCCGACACAGCAGAAAGCCCACAGCGAATGGAAAAGAGATGACAGGATATTACCATTTTACAACCACCACAGTGATGATTTATTAAGGCAAGAATAATCTGCGGATGCTAACAGCGCTAGGCAAATGATGGCTGGGGACCAGGGCTGCATATGGAAGGCACCACCTTCACAAAATCATCAAACTTAATTTCACCAATAATGGGACAGAGTGACCCCAATAACCTCTTGATGGGACGGATCTCCCGAGAGGATACCACATTTGTGTGGTAGCCCTGCAAAATATTTAATTTGAAGCTAATCATGAGAAATCAAGATAAATTCAAAATTGAGGGACATTTTTGGGGCAAAAACGGCTTAGGCTCTTCAAAAAAATGTATATGTCACAAAAATAAAAAATAAAAAGTCTAGGAAACTGTTCTAGATTAGAGGAGCCTAAATCTCCACAGAGCAAGCAGGATTCTTGACTGAACACTAGATCTAGGGACTAAAAACTATAAAGAACATTAACGGGAAAATTTGAGAAATATAAGTATGGATTGTAAATAGAAAAAAGTGTCTTAATACTGTTCGGTGTCTTGAGTGGAGTGCTCACCTGTGGTTATATAGGAGAATGACTTATTCTTTTTTTTTTAAAGATTTTATTTATTTGAGATAGAACGAGAGTGAGCGAGGGAGAGAGCAAGAGAGCACAAGCAAGGGAATCAGCAGAGGGAGAGGGAGAAGCAGGCTCCCCTCTGAGCAGGGAGCCCGACGCAGGTCTCGATCCCAGGACCCTGGGATCATGACCCGAGCCAAAGGCAGATGCTTAACCGACTGAGGCATCCAGGCGCCCCGAGAATGACGTATTCTTATGGGATGTGGGGAAGTACTTAGTGGTGTGGCAAAATGGTAACAATTGATGAATCTAGGTAAAGGCTCTACACGCATTCATTTGTATGATTCTTAACAGTTCCAAAGGTTTGAAATTATTCAAAATAAAAACTTGGAAGGAAAAACATTCCTAGATCTCATCCCATCTTTCTCTGAAATCATCTTCCTTTTATCAAACTCTATTTCCAAAAGCCAGTGAGCCAGTTAACCTACTTTCTTGTTTACTAAGCTCAAAGCTTTTTGATGGTTTCAGAGAGTCACCATGTTTTTTATTCCTTGTCAGGATTCTGATTTAAGGGAAGAAAAGGATCAGTAAATAGCTAATTGGGAAAGTGTGGATATTAAACCTAATGAGAATTAATAGTAAAAAAAATAACAATTCTTCTTAATTTTTGTAGGTTGGTAATGACACTGTGGATAGTAAGAAATGCCCATATCTTTAAGAAATGCACACTGAAATGCAAAGTGAAATGATATTACGTCCAGGTTTGCTTTAAATGTTCCAGCAAAGAAAAATGTAGAGAAAAAAAAGGACAGATGAAGCAAATATGACAAAATCAGGTAATTTTTCAGCCAGACAACTGGTATGGGGATTCCTTGTATCATTCTTTACAGTCTTGGGTAGGTTTGAAATTTTTCACTGTAAACTACTGATAGGAAATCTTATTCCCCTCATACTCTGTTATCCAATCCAGATCTTCATCACACACCTAACCTACTTTTAGTGAGGCTGCCGACTAATTACTCCTTTGGTCTCTCATCTCTCTTCTCTTCCATTCCATTCTACACAGTGCAGTCAGATGAATCAGTCTATAACCTCCTTTATGTGGCCTCCACTAATTATCTTCAGAGCTATCCCTCATGTCACCCTATCTTTCCAATTAAAATCAAAGTGAGCACAGGCTTTGGAGACAGGGTGGTCAGACGTATTTCTTGATTTGCCCAGTCAGTCCTGCCTCATCACACCTGTTGCCTTGGCCTAATCATTACCAGTGTTCCCTTTTACTTTTTAAATGCCCTGGTTTAAATGATGGACTAGATGGTCACCCAAATCAGGTGATCCTGAGTTCAAATTCCAGATCGGATACGTAATGCTGTATGACCTATTTGATATCCTTGGACCTCAATTTTCTCATCTGTAAGATGGAGGTAATAATACCCATTGTTAAAAACTAATATGTGAAAAGCCCTGAACAATAAGCCTAGCACATATTAAGCAATCAATAGGCAGTTGATATAATTCTATCTCCCTCCAAACAAGACCCCTCTAATCCAGCCAGGCTTCTCCCCTTGTCCCCAAAACCAAACGTGTTGCTCGTAACCGCCTGTGTCTTGCTGATGCTATTCCTCCACCCATCAAAAACCTCCTTCTATCCTTCAAAGTTCAAATTTGAGGTCCTCAGCTGACTTCCCTCATCGCTAAATACCTACCAGTCGTCACTCACTTGTGACATTTAATGATCCACCCGCTTATGTGTTCCCTGGACAATTTATTCTCTGCAAATACATTTGTCTCCTCAACCACAAACTATTCTTTCCTTAAAGCAGGAAAATTCTCTCTCCCACATAAATCCTGTGCCCCTCTAACCCAGTGCCATGCCCCTGTGTCAGGCACTTGTATGCCCTAAACACCTGTATGCTCTAAGGTGTATGATCCAGGAAGCTAGCATTCTCCTAAGAAGAATAGTTTCCTTGAAAAAAGAATCTAGAGATACAATCATGGTCCTATTCATAAGAAGTTTTGCTTTGTTTTAAAAAATTCCTTCTTGATTAAGTCCCAAAGGGAGTGGGGTTGGGAAATCAGACTTCCTACAAACTAAAACACAATTCCAAATCATCATTATTATTAAATTTTAAGACCCCAGTCCTTCTAATGGCACATTAAACATCAGACAAATACGATTTCCCTGCAGCCCTAAGTCCTTAATTCAGTCTGGTTTTTAAATGTGCAACCTATTTTTTTTAAAGTCTCATTTATCATAATAAAAAAAATTAAACCCTCAAATACAGTCAGGTTAGGTAATCTGCATACACAGGAGACGAGTGGGTAAATGGTTTGAAACCAGATGATCAAAATATCTTTCTGGTTTTCTTCTAGGTCTTAACTTTATGCTTCCATCTTATATGGGGGTAGAGTGTGACTTTAGCTATATAAGAACAATAACAACAACAACAAAATCTTTGCTTAGGGGAAAAAAAAAGTCCAAAGACAATAGATCAAAATATAAACAGAGGTTATCTTTGGGTAGGAGAATGGATACTTCTTTTATTTCTGCTTCTGTGTATTCTGTATGAATATATTCTACTTGTAAAATGGAAATAAGGAGTGCCTGGGTGGCTCAGTCGGTTAAGCATCTGACTCTTGGTTTCGACTCAGGTCATGATCTCAGGGTTGTGAGATCGAGCCCCGCATCCAGCTCCGCGCTCAGTGGGGACTCTGCTTGGGATTCTCTTCCTCTCCCTCTCCCTCTGCTCCTCACCCTCTCTCTCTAAGACAAATAAATAAGTGTTTAAAATGGAAATAAATAAAGGTATGTCTATTGTGTTAGTAATGAATGATACTACAAATGATTAAACAATTCGCTTAGTCAACAGAGACACATTCATTCAGTGAAAGCTCCTGGTATGCTCCAAGGATCAGGAATCCATCTGAACAGCAAAGGAGGCCCTCCGTGTTTGGAGAATCCTCCCTGGGCCCCTTTCCTGCTTGCTTATCCTACCAGCTCTCATCTGACTGTACTGACTTAAACAAGCAAGCTTCCTATTTCTGGGCCTTAGTGGTCTCATCTGTACAATGGAACTAATACATTGGATGATTATTTCTGACCTGATGATCTTCCCCAAATGACAATTTCTCTAAATCCAAATGGTCTAGTGGCAATTCACAGTAAACAGATGAGGTAAAGTGTTTCTGCTCTCATGGAATCAATACTAAAAGGACTGACTCTGCGACATAACTAGGTACAAGGCATTTCACAGACAAACTCCCCAAAACAGGAAACAAACAGATGGAAACACAATCAATCTCATGAGTAGTCAGGGATATATATTAAAGTACTAGCATATTATGTCTCTTGCAATTAATTCTTTCTTTAAAATGCCCAATACATTTCTGGTGGTGGCATAAACCCTCACAGGACCTCCTGGTAAATTGATAACTCTTTCTGAAACTTTGAAAATGATCAGATCTTTCCACTAATAATAATTCTCCTTGGGGCAAAGAATTCTAAATGCCTGAATAACCCTGAGTGAACAGCTGGAAATCAAAGTAGGGAGGGAGGGGTTGGTTTCTAAGTGATTCCATTCATTTTCTCCATGAAGTCTGAGGTCACTGGCTGATGGAGGAGGGCAAAGGGTAGAAGTTGGAGAAGAGAAAGTAGGTAAGTAGGAAATGGGAACGTGCTTGGATGTACATTTAAAGTGAGTCCAGTAGGCACAGTTAGCCGCTCTGAAATCAACCTGAGAAAATGGTACAACCAGATTTGGAATTCTGTGAGAAGAGAATCAGGAGGGAGGGGTGGGCAAGGGGAAACGCCTATAATGCCCACAAAGTGAAGGTGAGGGGCTCCCAGAGTGAAAGTGAGGGTGCAGAGCCGGAGAAGAGTAAGCGAGGAGGTGGCCTGCTGTGTTGGGTCAGGGAAGACCACCACTGAGGAGGAAGCCCGGGCAAGAGATCTCGAAGATGCCAGGGAACCAGCCACGGCTCAGAGGATGCAGAGCACTCAGGTGGAAGGCACAGCAGGTGCAAAGGCACCAGTGTCGGGAGGTGGCTTAGAGTCTAGGAACTTTCTAGGCTAGTAATCATCCAATGTATTAGTTCCATTGTACAGATGAGACCACTAAGGCCCAGAAATAGGAAGCTTGCTTGTTTAAGTCAGTAGTCAAATGAGAGCTGGTAGGATAAGCAAGCAGGAAAGGGGCCCAGGGAGGATTCTCCAAGTAATCCCACTGTGACGGCAGCACAGTGAACAAGTGGGCTGTGTGGGGGTGCATCCCCTTACGCACGCAACCGAGATGTACTGAGCACCGCTAGGTCCCAGGCACCGTGCCAGGATCCGGGGACACGGTGTTGGAGAGGTGAACAAGGTAGCATAACACGGCCCCCCATGGAGACGTTTAGAGTTTAATAAGCAAGATAAACAAATATTTACTATTATACCAAGATATGTGCTGCAAAGGAACACGAAGCAAGGGAAGGGAGCAGGGAGAGGGGTCCTCCGTTGGTATGGCCGGAGACAATCTCTTTGAGGAGATGATGTTTGAGCTAAGACCTGAGTGGCGTGAGTGACAAGCCAAGCAGAAGAATGGTCCAAACAAAGGGAACGGTAAGAGGGTAAAGGCCTGAGCTCGATGTGGTGTGGTGTGTTCCAGGAAGAGCAGGGAGGCCAGCTGGTTTCACTATCCCTCCACACTGTGTGAGTCGGAAGGCCACCACCATGGTCCAGGTGATGCGCAGCCTCACGAGGGGGACAACGGCCCCGACACAGAGAAGGGGCCAGATTTGACACACATGCTCACAGCAGAAAATCTGGCTTTTCCGGCCGACAGACTGGTTCCTGGGAAGCCTGGTCTGTTCCTGTTATTGCAGTGCAATTCTCGGGAGGCGTTCATTCCTGAAGTCAGCTCTGAACTTGAATTTCAGCGCAGATACTCATTTCTGCTTAACCTTCCTTCTGTTGCACGAGTTATATCTGGAATGACTCTTTTAAAGAAATGCAATTCCCTGCGACACAGGCCTCCAGGGCAGACTGACCTATTGGGGCGCAGCAGACGTGGCTGCCTTAAACGAGGCATGTCACAATAATTCCCCTCCTAGCGGCCCGCTGTCCAAATCTCATTAGGCTGAGTTTCTGGGTCAGCCAATTTCCAAGAGGCTATTACAACACACAGCCCCCTCTTCCCCAGGATATACAAGGCTATTTACTTCCAATCAGGTCTGAAGAGAGCTTTCATCTCAATTAGTAAACACGGGCCATGGAATCAGCGACCCCATCAAATTAAAATATTTTAAAATTGAAATTCAGGAACTTCCAGATTCCTCCACGATGTCATCGATGCTAAAGAAATGCCAGACAAAAAAATACACAGTTCTGCCACCACCTTTTGGCTCCCAGGGTGGACTAAGAAGCTTCCCTCCCACAGAATGACTAACCAGAAGTCTTATCTCTCAAGCTGCCATCTGTAAGCTAATCACCACTCTCCTCGGGAGGCTCCAGAGACTTCTATCACCTCGGCTGCTGCCCTGGGTCTTCTCCAACCCTCCTCCTCTAGTTTGAAATTATGTAGTTCTTATTTTTCTTTAATCCCACTCAAATAAGAAGTTGGCCTTTGGGGATTTCTTATTTTTATTCCTACTCTGTAGGAGAACATGAATAGGACGAAAGAAGAAAGACAAGCCAGCCCGGGGACAGAAGCTGCAACTCCTTAGCTCCCTGTAGACAGAGACATTCTGATCTCTGGCTCAGCCTCCCCCACCCACCACGTGCTTTTGGCATTTGTGGAAAAGGAAGACGTGAAGCAAGGGGCACACAGGAGAGTCCTGTCCCGGTGGCTAGAGGCAGAGTCGTTGTTCTAGAATGCCCAGAAGCCACCTACAATTGCTTAGGCTAGTTGTTCAGGAAACACTCAAGACTAGAAGGAAGGCTTTTTCCCTTGTGTGCTGTCACCAAAAGGAAACTCTGAGACACAGTGGACAGCTGCCTTAACAATGTCCTGACGGAACTCAAGAAAGGCCAGAAAATTCCAGAAAGCAATGAGGAGAGATGCATGAGAGGAGTGCTCACCAGCAACCACTCGGGTTCGCAGGTCACTCCAGGCTGCAGGAGATGAGCATTTATAAACAATGTGACCGTAACAACTCGCACTTAGCCTTTCTCACTCATTCCGTAAAATTTACCCAATTGACATGAGTCAAACTGGGTAAAAGAGGAACTCAAAATGATAGACTATTAGAAATTACAAATGAAAATCTGTATTTCAAACCTGCAGGGTATTTCAAAAGCTACAGGATAAAGCCAAAACTATTCTCAGGGGATATTTTACAGACAAATCTATTAGGAAATGAGAATAAAAATGGAACAACTAAATGTTTAACCGTTCAAAAGGCTAAGGAAGAAAATTCAGTAGACTTGTGAATGCAGAAGGGAAGAATTCTTAAAAACAGATTGACCAAAATGAACATAATTTTCCATTTCAAAGGCACGTGGGGAGCCGGTAAAGACCAGTCCTTCATTCTGAAGTTTTTTCTTGTTGTGGCAGAGAAGACTGATGTGGAAAGCAAGCAATGCAATGTCGGAAAAGGCACATGGAAAAGATCTAAAATCCATGAGTAATAACTGGACTTGAACCTACACATCAAAAGTTAAAATCATCCTACTTATTTTCCTTCCTAGACTTCTTGGAAGTAGAACTTACAAAGCGAGGTGCATTGCGTGATCCCACTAAAAGATATCATGCAATAGCCTAGTCTAAAAGCATGCATGACAAAAAGAGTAAGATCCTGAAATCAGACAGACCTGAGTCCAAACTTCTGCTCTGCCCACTCACAGGCTGTGTGATCCTGGCTAAAGGCGTTCCTCTCTCTGAGCATCTATTTGCACATATGTAATATAGAGATGATATCTGCCTTACAAGACACTAGACAACATCATTAAGATTTTTTTGCATTACTAATGTAGGATTAAACTGGATCAACCTTTACGGAGTGCAACTGGGCAACATCTATTATGGGTGCAAATTCATGAAATTGTAAGTTAACCTGGCAATTCTATTTCTAGAAGTATATCCTCCATACGTAAGTTGCACGTTTATGAAATAATTAAAGTGATTTATAACAGTGTTTGTAGCAGTAAAATGGCGGAAATGAGTTAATCAGTAATGGACTACTTCTACAGCAATAAAAAAAGGAATGAGGAGTTAGCTCTTTATATACTAATATAAAATAATGACCAAGTTGTATGTTTAAAAAGAAAGCAAGGTGCAGGGCGCCTGGGTGACTCAGTCGTTAAGCGTCTGCCTTCGGCTCAGGTCATGATCCCAGGGTTCTGGGATCGAGTCCCACATCGGGCTCCCTGCTCGGCAGGAAGCCTGTTTCTCCGTCTCCCACTCTCCCTGCTTGTGTTCCCTCTCTCGCTGTTTCTCTCTCTCTGTTAAAAAATAAATAAAATCTTAAAAAAAAAAAAAAGAAAGCAAGGTGCCAAATAATACATACAATATGTTATCACTTGTGAAGAAAAGACCATGTACACATTTTTTGCTTGTGTATATAGAAAAGACGTCTGAAAAGACACAGACACACAAATGCACACACAAAACTGGTAACAGCGATCATCTGTAAAGAAGCTAGCTGGGTGGCTGAGAACCAAGAAGGGGACAGAAGCTTCACATTGTATATCTTTTTGTACTTTTAAATTTGGAGCCACATAAATATATTGCCTATTCAAAAAATGAAGTATTTTTAATATTCAGTGAGATACTGGAGCAAATCAAAGTGGAAAATACCAGTAATTCAGCTGGAAAATAAGCCAGGGCAAAAAAAGGGAAGTTCTTTGCAAAATGAAATATAAATGTATAAAAGGATATGACTCACCAGTGATTAAAGATACACAAATTAAACCATGATTTTTTTTTCCTATAACATGTCAGACTTGCAATGATAAAAAATCTTAATAACCAGAGTTGGAAAAATGTGTGGGTGAGTTCACATTTTCATGCACTAATAATACTGGGAGTGCAAATCAGTATACAAATTAGGGAACCACTTGATAATATCAATCAAAATTTTAAATACACATGCCATTTGCCACAGCAATTCCTTATCTAGAGGTTCCTCCTATTGGATTTACTTGCCCAAGTATGCAAAGCTAGACATTCAAGAGCAGTCTTTGTAGCAGTGTTTGAATAGCAAAAAGAACTGGTAACCTAAATATCCATCAAAAACAGTGAAATGCATTGTCTAATCAATGGCACTCTGTATAGCAGATGAGGAAAGAGACCTAAATACCATCACTAGGGAACAGAATAAACACAACGTGGCTTACTCATACAATGGGATGTTGGTACAACTCAAATGAATGGATTAGAATTGATGGGTTTCGACATGAATAGAAACCCAAAACTTGGGGCGCCTGAGTGGCTCAGTCAGTTAAGTGCCTGCCTTCGGCTCAGGTAATGATCCCGGGGTCCTGGGATCGAGCCCTATGTCGGGCTCCCTGCTCAGTGGGGAGCCTGCTTCTCCTCTCCCTCTGTCTCTCTCCCTCTCTCTCTTGCTCTCTCTCTCTCTCGCTCTATCAAATAAATAAATGAAATCTTTAAAAAAAGAAACCCAAAACTTAACAACGAGTTAAAAACAACAACAAGCAGACACAAAACAAGACTCACACACAAAACAATATTTTTTGGATATGTATAGTGAGTACATAAAAACCTGCCCTGAGAAGAAATAGTGTCTGTGGAGAAGAAAAGGAGGGAAGGCAGGAGGGGAAGGGGATGGGGATGGTATGTAAAGGGGATTCCAATTTTGTCAATTATGTTTTCTATCTTTTATTCAAAACAATCTGACTACTTATTTATTCTGGGAGCATGAGAAAACTACCAATGTTTTATAAATTTTTTTTCTCTGTACTTTCCTGCATTTTGTGAAGTTAAAGAGAAATGAAATGGCTATCTAGAATAATCTATCAGATATGTTAAGTTTGAAAAGCAAGGGACAAAGAGCATGTTGAATAGTTCCTTTAAAAAAAATGTGTGTGTGTAAAACATTTTGTAGATGTTTATTTTCAGAGCCTAGAACACAGCCTGGTACTTGGTAAGCACTCACCAAATACCTACTGAATGAATGAATGAAGAAATGAATGAATAGCTACATGCAAAACTTGTTAGTAATCATGACCTTTAAATGTTATTTGCTTTTTTTAAAAAAATATTTTATTTATTTATTTGAGAAAGAGAGAGCAAGCACATGAAGGGGGTGAGGGGCAGAGGGAGAAGCAGACTCCCTGTTGAGCAGGGAGCCCGATGTGGGGCTCCATCCGGGGCTCTAGGATCATGACCCAAGCCGAAGGCAGATGCTTAACCGACTGAGCCACCCAAGCACCTTGTTATTGCTTTTAATGTGTATATACTGCTTTTATATTTAAAAATAAGATTAGCTTTAAATTATTTTAATAAATACTGGGCACAAGAGCAATGTATATAATTGGACTCATGTGGTGATTTGAATTTAATTCAATATTTATTCCTTCTCAGTCCAGGTATCTCCAGGACTTCTGGTCACCTTTAGTCTGGATCACACATGATGTTCCTCACATCATAGCTGTTCCTTGCTCTCAAGCTATTCACAGATATTTAACCACTGTTAAGTTTGGGAATCCTTTTGGCTAAAAAATTATAAACTTGAGTTCTCCCATGAAAGTAAAAAAGCAGTAGCTTCAGAGATAAAGTAATAAGTGTCCGAAATACATAGAGCGATCATAAAGTCTAAGCACTTTGAATTCTACAGTAAAAATGGAGCCACCCACTGCAACTCAGCTATGTAAAGTGAAGCATTAGGATTCCAAGAAAGCAGAGCTGCATTAACAGCTGACAACACAAGAACAAAAGAAAAAAGTTGCAAAGCTGACTGTAAGGGAAGTTATAGAAGAAAATTATAAAGCAGAGCAACGTGCTCTAGAAAGACACACAGCCCCGAGGGTTTTACTGTATAATAGCTCAGTGGTATCATCATGACACCAGTATTTCAAGAAAGTACACATAGCAAATGCTCAACTTTAGTGAATAAATAAAGAAATTTGGTAGGGAGGGAAAAGTAGAATGTTTTTTCAAGTTCAAAAATACCAAAACAAAAGCTAGAGATTACGAAGGATCTCCGGAGTGCCAAGCACTGCTGGCATCAGTAAGTCCATCATCTAGGACTGCAAACTATCAAGAGGCAGTGTTAGACATGGAACAGTGGGAGTGTGCAAGTGATACAGAGAGAGTACGGACAAAATAATGAGTTGAGAGGTTCCAGATTTCCAGAATAGGGATCACACGGGAAAGGTTTTAAAGAAACAACAGGACTTTTGCCAGGAGGCAAGGGAACGAGGTGTCTGATCTTGAAGGGGCTTGGGGCCTCACGTCACACAGGGACTGCAGTGAACAAAAAGCAGGTAGAGAGGAACGACCTGTGAAAATCCTTTAAATCTCTGGCCTCCAACAAGCAATGCCAGGTTTTCTTTTAAGCGCTCATGGAGGCAGGAGCTCCTTCCGGCGAATACTACGTAATATGGTTGTAGATTGGCAGAGAGACCCATTTATACTAGTAATTTCTCCTTTTTTCCCCCATTTCAGCACATCTTGTTGAATCTTCATGAATGAAATGATGCTGTGACACAGATCATAAATGTATAAATGCGCAGTGAGACCTGGGGAGCTAAACCCCACTTTCCAGCTGCCCAGATCACCCAGCCATCAGGTCCTTACCTCAGAACACGTGGCAGTGCACCGTCGAGCACCGTGAAGTGACTGCCTCTGCCGGGCACACGTGGCCCTCTGCAACACCAGTTCACATATCTGCTTACTGGGTGGATGCATTTGCTAAGCCTGTGGCAATCAAATGTCACAAATGGAGTGCCTTAAAACACAGGAAGGTACTGTCTCACAGTTCTGGGGGCGGAAGTCCAAGATCAAGGAGCGGACAGGGCCACGCTTCCTCTGAAGGTTCTAGGTCTCTCCTAGCTTCTGGCAGTTCCTGGGCTTGTGGAAACATCCCACCAGTCTTCACCTGGCATCCTCCCTGTGTCTATATCTGTCTCCCAATTTCCCCTCATAAGGACACGAGTCCTACAGGGTTAGAGGTCCACCCTACTCCAGTATGGCCTCATCTTAACTACTGGCATCTGCAACAACCCTGTCTCCAAATGAGGTCACATTCTGAGGTACCAGGGGTTAGGACGTCAACTTCAACCCAAAACACTCAATTTGCTCCCAAACTTCTTTCTGTCTCTTTATTTATAATAAGTTCAATGTGTAATTAAATATTACACAAACTGAGGAAATATGCACATAAAAAGAATGAGCACAGAAAATGAAATATTCTAAAAAGACTTAATAAAGACCAGCCAATTAGATGAAATCACGTGTGAGTCAACTGTAAAAGTTTTTGGGAAGAAAAAGCAAACTAAAAATACACAACTCTGAACTCTTAAGTGTTTTCTTTGAATTCAAAGAAATCAAAACAAGCCAAATTACAGAGGATACATTTTGGCTGCTATTTCATATCAGAAACGCTAATCATGAAACTTCAAACAATTAGCTCATGCTAAAAAAAAAAGTTTTCAGTCTTGGCTCTACATCAAAAGGTTGGTGAATGAATGTGTCAAGTTCCTTGTTTAAAAAACTTTTCTGGTTCAGGCAACACCCTAACAGGGACAGACCTGGAAGGATGTCTATGAAATACTACTAAGTGAACACTTGCTGTTACAGAACATGCAAAGTATTCCATTTTGTTCCCTAAGATTTTTAACAGACCTGAAAGCATGTTTGCAAACAACATCGAAAGGACTGGACCCGTTATGAATGAATGCAACTAGACAGTGATCATCAGTACTGCTAACATCACAAAAAGGGAGACAACCAGACAGATAGTATCCGTATCCTGGTGCAAATGTACAATACCACCTATAAAGTGCCTTTGTCCCCAGAATGAACTTGTATCTGATCTTTATAGGAAATGCAGAAGACAGAGAAGTATGTTAAGAACACCATGAAAATGGAATCAGCGAAGTTCAGCCTATAAGAAATAATACAGGGAAAGTAACTAGGTTCTTCAGCAAAAAAATTGCAAGGAGGAAAAAGACCTAGAGGCGCATCCTAGAAATTAAGCAGAGACAGGAGACGTATCAACCTATTGCAATACATGGACATTATTTGGATCCCAATTCAGCCAAACTGTATTAAAAAATTACATTTACAAGACAATCAAGAAATCCGAACACTTCGATACTTTATTATATTGAAGAACTATTGTTGACTTTCTACAGTGTAAAATCCAGCATCTTTATTTTTAGGCATAGGTACTGAAATATTTACAGATGATATGATAGAAAGACTGAGACTTGCTTCAGAATGAAGGGGATGAGTAGGAGGGACAGGTAGAGGTAGAAACCAAACAAAATTGATCATGAGTTGAAAGTTACTGAAGCGGGCGCCTGGGTGGCTCAGATGGTTAAGCATCTGCCTTCGGCTCAGGTCATGATCCCAGGGTCCTGGGATCGAGTCCCGCATCAGGCTCCCTGCTCCTTGGGAGCCTGCTTCTCCCTCTGTCTCTCTCTGTCTCTCATGAATAAATAAATAAAATCTTAAAAAAAAAAAAAAGAAAGAAAGTTACGGAAGCTTGGGTGATGGGAAATGAAAGCTCATCAGAAGGCCTTTGGGAGGTAATTAGGTTTAGATGAGGCCTGGAGGTGGAGCCCTCATGATGGGGTTAGTACTTTATAAGAAGAGGAAGAGACCTATGTGCATGCGGGCTCTCTCTCCTCCACGTGAAGATACAGCGAGAAGGCTCAAACCAAGAAAACGACTCTCGCCAGACACTAAATCTCCTGCACCTTGATCTTGGACTTCCAGCTTCCACCACGGTGAGAAATAAAACGCTATTTATGCTCCCCAGGCTGTGGTATTTTGTGACGGCCGCCCAAGCTGACTAAACAGGCCCCAACTGGAAACCTCCCAAATGCCAAGCCAGTGGGATAGATAAATAAATTACAGTATATTCATGTGATAGAAGAGTATGCAACAGCAAAAATGAATATTTCCAGCCATATGCAACAATCTGGGTGACTCCTACAAATAAAATATTGTGCAAAAGAGGGCAGAAAACAAAGCGTATGTACTGCGTCCCAGCAGGTGTAACTCATCTATGCCATTGAAGGGCAGGAGACGGGTTACCCTTGGGATGAGTTGGGGGATAATGAGCAGGAAAGAAGACAGGGTTCTTCTGGGAGCTTGTTCTTTTCCTTGATCTGGGGGCTGCTTACACAGATGTGTGCAGTTTGTGAAAAGTCATCAAGTTGTAGATGTAGGTGCACTTTTCGGTATGCATATTATGCTTCAACATAAAAATATTTTAAATATTTTTTAAATTAAAAGAAAGACTTTGATTTAGTAGATATGGGGTGGGACCTAAGAATCTGCATTTCTAATAAGCTTCTAGGTGATGTTGATGCTGTTGTTCCAAATGTCACATCTGGGGTAGCACTGAGCTAGGACACTCGTGTCCAAGTGCACCTGAGAATTTCCAGGAGCAGGTTCAGTGGACAATGTATACTCAATATGACCTTCCTCCTTAGCTTAGGTGAGGGCAACAGGTCTACTGGGTGATGCCCGCCCTTCACTGTCTACAGAGCCTCATGGGAGATGTGTTGGCTTCTCCCCAGGCTCATGGCCTGACAATCTCCCAGGCATGCAGGGCTCTAGCCTTGGTGTTCTCCAGGCCATATCCTATGAATCTCTGTCTCAACTCGCATCAATCAGGCCTCTACCTAAGCACCTGGAATGCTCTCCTCTGCTTCCTGAACCCTTCCACACCCTATGGCTCAGTTCAATTGCTACTTCCTCCATGAAGCCTTCTATTGGCCCCATCATGACTAATCCCTCCTCGGGATAGCCATGAGCCCACCTGACCATGAGCAAGGACAGCCGACCCTGCACCACAGCCCACTACGGAGGTGGAGATCTCCTCCCTCAATGTCAGCCTTTCGAGAACAGAGAAACTCAGTCAAGGCCATCTCTGCCCAAACAGCACCAGGCTTGGCACGCAGTAGGAGCTCACTACATATTTGCAGGATTAAAATATGAGTGCTTGGAATCAAATAGTCAGGTTTGACTCTGGTTCCATTTTTTAGAAATAGGGCTTTGGTCACATTACTTGATATCGCTGGGCTGCTTGGGGGAACTAAAGAAGGGTGTGTGTGTTGAAAGGTGGCCTTCAAAAAGCCATGTCCAAGTCCTGACCCCAGGAACCTGTGAGAGGGACCTTATTTGGAAAACGGGTCTTTGCTGACATAATTAAGTTAAGGATCTTGAGACGATATCATCCTGGATATAGGGTGAGCCCTAAATCCAATGGCAGGTGTCCTTATAAGAGAAGGTCAGTGACACAGAAGGGGGCCGTGTGAAGAGAGGCAGAGATTAGAACACCTAGAGCCACTAGAAGCTGAAAGAAGCAAGGATTCTCCCTTAGAGCCTTCAGAGAGAGCGTGGCCCCGCCAATACCTTGACTTTGGACGTCTGCCCCTCAGAACGCAGAGAGAATAAATCTCTGCTGTTTTAAGCCAGCCAGTTTGCGATCATTTGTTAGGGCAGCTCTAGGAAACCAGAAGAGTGGGAGTCAAATAAATACTTGGTCTTTTGTCTGTGTGATCATCAAAGTCTGACATTAGTTCAAAAGCTTTTAATGAATATGAATTTTATACATTCAAATTTTATTTGACAAACACACAGCACTTAGTGTATGTTAGACACTGTTTTAGTTGCTTTGCAAACACTATTTCTTCAAATATTATGACGCCCCCAAAAGTACCATGATTATTTATTTTTTTCTTGAGAGAGAAACAGAGAGAGAGCAGGGAGAGGGGCAGAGAGAGACAATCTCAAGCAGACTCCATGCCCAGCATGGAGCCCAACGTGGGGTTCGATCTCATGACCCTGAGATCATGACCTGAGCAGAAATCAAGAGTCGAATGCTCAACCCCCTGAGCCACGCAGGCACCCCGAAAAGTACCGTGACTATTTTCGTCATTTTACAGAGGGAAAACTAAGAAACAGAGAGTTGAAGTAACTTGCCCAAGGTTACAGAGCTAGTACAGGAGCCAGGATCCAAACCCAGGCAGCGGCTCCCGAGTGTGAGTTCTTCACCGCAGCTCAAGTACTGGGCTCATCCCCGAGTCTAGATCCCCGTCAAGCAGAAGGTACGCGGCGAGCCTGCTTGGCCCACCACCTCTCCTGCGAATGCTCACCCCACTGCGCAGTTCAGACCCAGCGCCGCCTTCCCTATACGGACCACACTTCACAGCTACTCTCCAAGCGCAAATTGTAGGACTCCTCTTCCGCTCAATGCCAGTGGGCCAGCGGCGTTTAATTCCACATTGGCTCCGTCCAGCAGATGCTCCAGTGGCCTCTCTTTATTTACATTCGTACTTAATCTCGCATTTCCTGCGTGTACTTAGAGGATTCCTAAAAGGACATCACCTCTGGAGACCAGAGGAGTGGGGAGCTTTTCTTGTGTCTTTTTGTGGGCTTGGCACACATGTCCCAGAAAAGCATAGCCTGCCTCTGTTGATTACACGCATAAAGTCAGGAGCACATTCCAGCAGGACCTTGTAGACAACGTTACGGGAATATGGTCAATAGGACTGGGTTTTCCGTTTAGCTGCAAAAGCTGTTCTACGAAGCAGAAGACACGTGAGATGGACTAGAGCAGTGCCCGTTACAGTCTGGGGACGCGTCACCTCCCCCCCAAACCCGCCCCACGCTCACAGGTCACTGGGGACATATGAATGCAATCTGTACTCCATAGAGGCAACATGGTGCAGCATTTGGGGCAAAGTCATGGGCCCTGGGTCAAACCCTGAGTTGGCCCCCTGTCCATCAGTGTGTGCGACCTTGGGACAGTCCCCGAGTCTCTTGAGTTCCTGATGAGCAAATACAAGCAGCAACTATGAGCCTGGAAAATAAAGCCTGGATTCCAACCCTGCCTCCACCACGACCCCAAATTGTTGTGGACCTCAACTTCCTCTTCTGTAAAATAAGAATAATAGTACCTAGCTCATAGAGTTACTGAGTTGTTCAAATCCCGGAAGCAGGCACATGATAGCTGTTTGCTCTTACATAAATTAGGATGACAGGCGATGACAGTTGAACCCTGCCCAGCACAGTGAGTGACACCTGGGAGGAAGGATCACTAGGTATTAGTTCTTTCCCTCAGTGACCTTATCTATGGCCAGGCCCATTGCCAATATGAGTGCTGTGATCTAAAGGAGACAATGCTGGCTTTGTTTGAATTAAGTAAGAACACACAGGTGTTGGATATAATAAAACATCCTGACTCCCAGCGGACATTGGCAAAGACACGCCTACTGGGCTATCCGCCCAGCCATCCCCTTTCCTGGGAAGCACCTCCCTACCTGTGGCGCCATGGAGACAGTGACGACTCCCAGTGTCAGGCCCACGAGGTGTGACCGTGGCCACCATTACTCAGTGGGTCTGTGGTTGGTGACTGGCCCAGGCAGGACTGGAACTGGGGCTTGGGACTTAAAGAGAAGAACCCCCAACCGTTCTCCAGGAAGTTGGCTTGAATTCTGCGATGCTGGCATCCTGGTTCCCTGCCACGAGGATGGCAGGAGTGGAGGATCCCAGAGGGAGGGGGGATGGGAAGGCAGAGGTGCAAAGGGACTGGGTGCAGAGAGGAGCCAAGGTGGGAGGCAAGGAGGTCCCAGAGTGAGCACCAGTCCTGGTGGCTGGGTAGCACGAGGTAACGGGAAGGCATGATGATAAACTCCTTTTTGACACCTTAGCTAACAGGTTTCTGTTATCTGCAAGGAGGGAACTCCCACTTACTGCAACAACCTGCCCGGATCTCATACTGGGCAGAGGACAAGCTTCGCCCTTCCCTCCTCCCACCTCCCGCTCACCCAGCTCCGCTTTGGCACCTGCCAAAATCAGATTAACCCAGAACGCTGTTAGAAACAGGTCAACCGGCCTAAAAATCTCATTTAAAAATACACCCAAAACAGAGCAGAGAATAATTTTAGAGACTTTCTATAAAAATAAAATCAGAAGATGCCTTTTTTTCACTTGCTCCAATAGAATAGCTCTGGTCTGGGTCATGATTTATACCAAATTCATCACAGACACATGAAATTGAAAAGGCACTGTTTACCATCCACACGAGATAATCTTCTGCAACACACACTCTTAGTGTGCAGAAATTACCATTTTTTATAGCAGCCTGCAGACCTTTTTAAAGCACTGTGGTAAAGTAAAAGGGAAAGAAATGAGCCACAAGGTAAGCTGTGGAATATAGGAGAAATAACTAGTACTGGAGACAGAGGTTTCTCAATCTGCCCCAGGCTAGCCATGTGCCTTGAACATGTACTCTTGTTCTGACTTAGCTTTCCAGTCTGGAAAGGGGGGTATAATAAATAGAAATAAGATGACCATTTACCACCATCATTTATCTCCCAAAATTGTCGGGGGCTTCGAATGAGCTAACACTTCGCAAAGAATGCCTTACAGCAGATTCTGGGGACAGTGGCAAAGAACAAAGAAACAGAAGAACGAGAGCCTGTCAGACGTAGATGTTTTAGTGGAGGAGTAAAGACCACGCAGTAGACTAGCACTGGACCCAAACCCTGCCTTCTAGACCTGGTTCCGCGACTGTGGGGCTTGCGGGAAGACACAGCCCGCTGAACTTCAAAAGTAATGGAATGGCTTCTTACAGGGTAACTCCATAGAGAATATTCCTGATGGAGCAGCAGTAAGGACATTTTAGTGATCCCTCCTGGAGACATCTTCTTTTTCCCATGTCCCTTTCTGGCACCAATCTTGGCGTCCAATTTGGTCAATTCTTCCTCTCAAATAATAATATAACTAGCAGCTACCTTTATTGAGGATTTTTATCTGGGCCTTTCAGGCATGGTTTTAAACATAGGCTTTACATATGTCATCTCATTTAAGCTTCACAGCTAAAAGCTACAGAGTGAGTTATGATTATTGTCATATTACATCTATGAGAGCAGAGGCTCTGAAAATTAACTTGGCCAAAATCACCCAGCAGGTAATACGCAAGAGCTAGGATTTGAACCAAAATCCTTTGAAATGAAATCCATGAAATGGATCCTGCCTCTGTTTCCCCCATCACCTTTGCCTTGTGCTAAGTTAGGTCCATTATTACCTCCCTCTGGACCACTGTAGAAGACTCTACCTCCCTATGACCTTTCCTACCAGCTGCTATCGGATTCTTTTCCCAAAACCCAGTTCCCCTTCCACCCTGGCTCCCAGCTCCCAGCAGGTGCAGCACAGAAAGCAGGGGCTCTCAAGAAATGAATGAAACCTTTGCTCATGTTGCCTCAGCTTCCTTCTCTCTATAAAACTCTCCAGCCTGCCAGTCAGGGTCTGACCCTTAGCAGACTTATTCCATGAATACCCACCTCATGGGTCCACTATGAACCACTGTCTCCTCCACTCTCTGGGCACATGGTTCCCTGTGCCGGAAGCACCCTTCCCTCACCTCCCCCTGGTCATCCTGCCATCAACACCCTTTCTAAGTTGAATGAATAGACAAGCGACTCCTCCCGAATGTAAGCCATCACTCTCTTCTCAGTGTGTCTAAGCCCGGGACTCGGCATCCCTCTTGCAGCTTCAGACCGGGGATAGGTGTTTATGAAATGCAAAATGCGTTATGCTGTTTGGCTCAGACACAGGATATAAAGTGGAAAACTCCCCAGTCAAATAGCATGAGAAAAGGGAGCCCAGGCTCGAGGGTCCTCCCTTTCTCTTTCACTCCTGCACTGGACTGGGACTTTGCACTCAAAACACTCTACTCTTTCAAATGAAAGAATATACCTCGGGGATCGTTCTCTCTGTGAAGTTGTTACTTCATAGAGGACTTGTCCTGAAGTTATCTGTTTAGGTTACTGTATTAAGTTAGTTAAGCTAATGAATAGGATTCCATTTCTCTCTCTCTCTCTCATTGTTGTTGTTTTTGCATCTTCAGTTATGAAGATGTCTGCCTATGATCCGGAGCTCATGAAACGCAATGGTCCCAGCAGGAAAACCATGTCTGGTATATGTCCTTTATGTGGAAAAGCACCTAAGGGTACTTTGAGACCATTAGGAGATCTAGTAACTGGATGAAAGAATTTAAAAAATGGGATGGTGGGAAAAAACCAACACTCCACAATGTCCCCTATGAAATTCAATATTATATTCTTTAAGCAACCTAATGATTTTTTTTTTTTTTTTTGCAAGGGGTAGTGCTACTCTGCTCTGGTCTACTGTTGAGACCTTCGGGAATTTCTTTTTCCAAAGTAATAAGTATTGATGAAGGTCAAGGGACAAACAGTGCTAACACCCTCAGATTACAGCAGGATTTAAATTCTTCAGACACCTCCTTCTAGACTAATAATGGCGGTGGAGTTCAAAACCTGAGAATGTGTTGGATGCAGGATGCCTTTGACCTGATCGTTTGAATGCAAACTTTTAAAAATATTGCTTTCCTTTCTAAAATAAGTGTGAGGAAGCCTTCCTCTGAAACCTAGAGGGAGCAAAATAAAGCAACATATGGGAAGAGATTACAGGATTAACTAATTACATGATATGCCTTAATAACACATGGATGCTTCACAATCTTTTTGAAGACGCCATTATAAATGCATATAATACAACTGAATTCTATTCCGTTTGCATAAAAAAAAAACAAAGAAACTAAGACTAAAAACACTAGTAGGTATTTGATTATTCAATAATATTTACACCAAGTCTACAAATAAAGGAAGAGGTATCTATTGAGAATAGTGAACTTGTATCCAACATTAATAAGTGAAATATTTTCTACTTCCATCTTTTGGATTTTCAAATTTAGTCTTTCAAGCAGGGACATAAACAGTACGTAGTATTTGTTCAGGTTCTCTTCAAGGGCAACAGGGTTCAGAGTGATTTGTTTCATTGAATTGAAATTTAAACTAACAAAAAATTGAGAACTACACTTCAAACTGTTTTGACTGCTTAATCTGAGACAAAAAAATGTAAGACAATTTCAATATAAATGTATCATAATGAAAATCTATAAACTGCCCATAACATAAACAAGTATTAAAGCTCACTAAATACATTCTCTCTCCCTCTCTTTCTGTCTCTGTCTCTCTCTCTCACACACACACACAGACACATAATCCTCTTATGAATAATAGCTGACCAGCTAAAGAAGATGATAAGGATTACTACAAATTTTATAATTTGTATATTGTATAACTTGTATTTGTATTTGATAATTTGTATATTGTATATTGTAAAATTTAAAATTTGTATATATATGTACAAATTTTATAATTTGTGTATATCATTAGTATATTGTATATTGATATATTTGTATATCAATAATAGCATTCAAATCTTCATAGTTTAAAGAACAAGCCTAGAATAGGTCTAACATGAAGTCAATAAAAATTTAGACTGCCAAACCCTAATAGCAGATACTTCCCATAGACCATTTAAATTTTCATAATCTCTTTCCTGAAAACACCCACCCGCAGACTTCCCAGGACAGGGATTAGGGCGAACAGTAGCAATACTCACCATGGGTAAGGCACCATGCCATCAGAGTTCCGACAAGGGGCCATCCCTCCCTTCCTTACACTTAAATTCTTAGAACTGAAACAAAGAGTTAGCCAGGTAAACACGGCGGGTCAGGCCGGCCCTTGTCCTCAGCAATGTGAAATTGTACTTTGTGGTGGGTCAAGGAGGGGTCAATCTGTAAGTGCTGGCCTAGCCACCAGAGGTGATTATTAACTCACCTGAGATAATTTGCATTTTTACCCTAATTTTTACCTTTGGTTTGCACTTGAGAGTAATTCATTGCTCTCACCAGGAAAAAAAAAAAAAGAGGGAGGGGAAAAAAGATCAAGAATTGGAAAACCAGCATAGCAACATCGTTTGATTTCATTTCTTATAATCACATTCCTTGACAACCTATTCAACCTGGCACCAGTGTTCCTAACTTCTGTCTCAATACCTTCTGCTCCTGTAAACTCCAATCACTTTGAATCTTATGCTTTAAAAAAACAATATATAAATAAAATACTGAATATAAAACATATTTACTGTATCTTGATTAACCAACAATATCCCGTGTGCGCAGGTGAGTGTGTCCGGGGACAAACTCCATCTTTCCCCGCAATGGGCACTTACCTTCGGGGAAAGCATTGGGCTGCACCACGCGGAGGAAGACGTGCACCATTTTAAAGAGAACGCCGATGGGCCCAGCTTTGTAAGAGTGCTTGGTCTCATAGTTCGTGGCAGGCAATTCAAATTCCAAAACATCAGCACCCTTTGTGGATGACAGCGGCCCCAGGGCGGAGGTATCCGAGCACAACTCCAGCAGCAGCAGGAAGCCTAGGAGGAGGGCCATGGCTAGCAGGGTCCCCCACGCATGAGGTAGAGCTGGGGGCCTCCGGCCTCAGAGGTTCTGCAAGCCTTGGTCGAGACAGGAGCGAGCGTTCCTGCGCAGAAGAGGCTCGGCAGCAAGCGCTGGGTGTGCGGAGTCCACTCCCTTTCCGGGCCGGGCTGGCATGCAGCGAAGGGCGTCCGAGAGCCTTCTGCGGGTCCGGGTCCGGGTCCGGGTCCGGCTCTGCGGCTCAAGGCACCATCCCTGGTGGGAGAGAAAGACAGCGCTCACTTCACACGCAGCCCGCCTGCCCCAGGAGCTTCTGGAGAGAAGGCTGCAGAGGTTTAGAGCCCACGCATCAGCCTAATCCGCTGGGTGGGAGGCAAATGCAGAGCCTGCTTAGAGCTGCAGGGGCACGAAAGCCAGAAGGTCCGACCCCAGGGGCCAGACGCAGAACGCAGACCTTGGTGGGTCCGGAAACACTCTATGGTGTAGAGAAGGCTGTGCGGCCCGAGAAACAGACACTTAGCGAGCACTTGCTATGTACCCAACGCTGCTGTACGTGCCGGGCCGGCTGGACCTTGTTGAAGGCATTATCCCATTTACAGATGGGGAAACCGCCCCACAGAGGACTTCCGGGGACTTGCCCAGGTTAGGGCTGATTAATGGTGGGGTCGCAATTCAAACCTGGGAGTTTGCCTTCAGAGCCCACGCAAGACACCAGAACACTCTTCCTACAGAGACCTCTCTCTGGGGCTCCCCGCAGGTACCCAGAGGCCGTAGACTAGATGTCTATTTTTTTCTCCAAGCTAGTGCTGCTGTCCCTGCTTCTGGAAATATATCTTATCTGCTTTTTATTCTACTCATTTGCTCACTGACCTTGTTTCAGACATCGCCCTCTCCACCTCACCCCCGACCCAAACTAGAAGGCCTCAAGGGCAGGAGCCAAGCTCTCTAAGGCTGGGTCACACTGGAATCTACCTTTCTAACACGTTCACCAGGTAATCCTGATGCAAACCTTCGCCCCCAAGTCACTACCTGAGAATTACGGGTCCCAGTGCTGAGAGACGGGGCGGAGGGAGATTCCCCACCACTCTTTCTGGGAGGGAGAAAGAGTCAGGAATGCGAGAGGCAGCTTTCAAGCCAGTGTCTAGCGAGGGCAAGAGACGGAGAGGGTCTCCAAAGTGGACCCTGCCCCCTTGTGTTTTGAGCCCCAGAACTGAACACAAGATAGGGCACACAGTCGGGGCTCAGTAAGTTCCGCTGAATATAAAACTGAATAAGCCAAAATGACTGCTTTGCTTGTGCCACTGTGTGGAACGAGGTGTATCAGAACACAACATCGGAGGGGAGCTGGGGTGCGTGGCTCGGACTCTATTCTGGGGTCAGGAACACCCTGATTCTCTTCTATTTTGTACAGGAGATACATACTTAGTACCTTTCAAAGTAAGAGCAGGGTGCTCCTGAAACCACTGTGAAATGGGGGAAGGAAGGTCATCAAGAAAGTGACACGTTGCACAAGGGGCCGTAATCCACTAAGTCGAAGAAAGCTCCAGACAAAAGGTGCGAATGCATGAGCTGTTTGAGTGAAGACGTGAATTCCTATTTAATCTCCTGGATACTGCCTCATCTTCCAAGCCCTGTCCCACCCCAGTTACTTCTGCACAGAACTCCCAACAGAATGACCTCAACTCTCTCTTTACCTAACCATGGGCTGCTCCGAGCCCTTCCAGCTCCCAGTGCCAACCTCGCGAACCCCGTATCAGCTTCCTGTCGGCTCTCCATCACACCCACGGATACACCAGGACCCTGCTAACCGTTTCCAAAGGGCAGGCCCCCTTCCAGGCATGGTGGCTGCAGCCCCCCGCTCGGGCTCCGGAGCGCTCTAGCCTTTCACCGGTTCTAGTCAGAAGTCACCGCTGGGCACATTCAGACACGGGCCTGCTCTGCTCCATCTCCAAATAGTTTCCAGAGAGGACAAATGAGAAAGAAACAAAGCCAGCTAGCCTCCGGGGCCACGCTCTGGAAGTCTCCGCGGCTGCCGGGGCAGAAGAGAGAGCTGACAGGGGAGGGTGTGGGCGTCATTCAGGTGCGCTGGGACTGCTCTCGGTAGACGGGCAGGCAGGCTTGCACACGCACAGTACGCACACCACACACACTGACAACGGCCACACACAGCACACACTAACACACAGCACACA
>NW_022589706.1:7435394-7596406 GCF_004348235.1 Phoca vitulina
GCGCCTGGCGTCGTTTTTCTTTCTGCGGAAGCGGGGCAGCCCATGTTGTGGGGGGGGGGGCAGATTGTTCCAAATCGAAACTCTACTAGTTTTGAAGGGAATGGCTTCATGCAAGCCAGGGTTCGCCTATAAATGTTTTACCTCATGCTTTCCTGTCCATCTTGCTTTCTCTCCTCTTGCCTCTGGGCTTAGAAACCAAACATAGCTTTGCTGATGTTTACTAACCAAAAGCCAGAAAAACATGCTTCTTGTAGTTCAGCAACCTTCAGGTAAGATTTGTAACTCATTCATCAAGCCCACTTGTACTAATTCAAAGGCAGAGGAAGAAAACTTCAACCCAGTTTGGACAAAGAGGAGGAAAGACAGCAGGGGCCAGACCAGGGCCAAGGCCCGCACCTTCGCGCCTAGATTCCGAACCTGGGAAGTTGGAAAACCCCATCACACTTACTGGAGGCTGGCACGGGGTGGTTTTATATTTTATGTGCTGGATCTGCCTTCCAGTAACGGTTTCAAATAAATGCTTCATCTCTAGGGCTGGCTTTCATCTGCGCCTTTCCCTCTGACATCATTTTTAATATTCACTAACTCAAACGGGGCTTCCTAATTTGCCTTTGGTGACTGTGTGGGGAAAAATGAGGGCAGCAGAAGGAAAAGGAGTTACAAAGCGTGAGGATACTTGATCTCATTTTCTCAAGGAGGGCGAGGTTCTTTCATCTAAATGTTTGGACTGAGATTGAGGAGGGAGGTAGGCAGGGAAGTTCCACAATTTCTGGTTCTATAGTCATCAGTTTTTAAATCATATCCCCTAAAAGGCTCACCCAGGAACTTGTAATTTATACAACAGTAAAACTTACGACTCTGCTAAGAAGTGTTTTACCCCTCTGGGAATGATTGCTATTATTACTTCCTTCTATGAATTTGCACTTATCCCCTTCTCATCATTTGAAAACATGTATTAGCCATCTGTTAGTCATTCATTCAGTAATATTGATTCAGCCCCTACTATATAGGTCAGGAGCTAGAGAGTCCAGTTACTCTGACCCAGAATATACTTATGGGAAAACAAGAAAACTTTTATCAAACACTTATTTACCCCATGCCTATTTTCCTCATCATGAGACTTTTTTTTTTTTAAAGAATTCTCTTTTGCTTCATACTCTATCTGCTACCTAAGCTATAATCAGATATTTATTTTAAGCACAATAAACTGCTAATTAAAACACTCACTTGGGCCAGAGCAACTAAAATGTTAAATTATAGCCCCACCCAACCTGAGGGCATTATGCCAAGTGAAATAAGTCAGAGAAGAGAAAAACAAATACTGTATGATGTCACTTACATGTGGAATCTAATAAAACGAATTCATAGAAACAGAGGTCAGATTTGCGGTGGCCAGGGGCGGGGGCTGCAGGTGGGGGGGGAGGGGTGAAGGTGATCAAAAGGCACAAGCTTTCACTTATAAGTAAATAAGTCCCAGGGATGTGATGTACAGTATGGTGACTCTGGTTAACAATACTCTACTGTGTATTTGAAAGTTGCCAAGCGAATAGACCTTAGAAGTTCTCATCACAGGAAAAAATTTTTCTCAGTAGAACTGAAAAGCATAAAATGAAATAAAAACTATGAAATACGATATAAAGGATTATAGTTCCATTCAGCTACTTATTCCACAGGGTGAAGAAGAAACAGCGATTCTTTGTGGTATGGTGGGGGAAGCACGGGATGTAGAGCTTGAATAGACATGAAGACAGTTCTTGCTCTGCTCATTCATTCATTCATTCATTCATTCTCTCCCACATTGCTTATCCACACATTCCACATATTGACTGAGCACCTTCTGTGGGCCAGACTGAGCAGAGATATGGCAGAGAGTAAAACTAAGGGGTAAGCCCTTGCCCTCCCAGAGCTCACTCCCCTATAGAGAACATGAAACACGAAAGCCACCAAATCAATACACATGTTCGCTATATACCCTTGAATAAGTTACTTAACTTCTTCGAACTTCAGTGTCCTCACCCACAAAACAGAGGTTTTGCAAAGATTAAATGAGCCAACATATGCAACGAGCCTGGCACAGAATAGGCGATAAATGTCAGCTCTTATATCTGCGCTTTCTATTTCTTTGCCAAACTCTCTCTCACCCCCTGCCCCCACCCCTCTATTTATTTCCAATTTCATAGATTAGGAGTGTGGGGCTATTGGATCCACAAGCTAATGCACATCCCACGGATACTTACATATTATGCCCCAAGGATTTGCAAGGATCCAAGTCAGAAAAAAAACATATTTGGGACATATTCTGATCTCTGCCCCGCAGAAGAAATTGTCCAACACTCGGAAATGGGCAAAGGAGATGACTGGCATTTTTTCCGGCAGAGTGAGCGGCATGGTCTAAAGGACCTTCAGGGAATTACTAGATTCTAAGAAGCGTGTACCTTTCATTGCATTTTTATTGACTACTCTGTAGTATAAATCTGTAAGGATAGAAGTAAAACTGTAGAACATGGAGAACAATGCAAATGGATGTTCTCTACGAAAGATAATTTCATTTCTACCCTGTAGAAAAGATGACCCAAACACAACATTTTGGTACCCTATGGCTGGTGACAGGCTTTGCAACTACTGGTAAATATTCATTTCGGCATTCCCGATTGTGTATACAAATGTCTGCTTTTCCATGTGTCCTCTGAACCGGTCATAACATCTTACTGGTTCTCTCACTAATTACTGAGCTGAGTAAAACCTTTGACATGTGTCCACTATATATTTACATGAAATGTTTTTAATTCCTTGAACCTTATAATTTAGAAACCCTAATGGAGCTTATGATCTCTAAGGAGACAAATAACAAATTTTAACATGAATTAATTTTGTTAATGAAAATTTGAATAAATGCTGGAAAGATGAAATTCTAAATCTTTGTATAGATTCTAATATTATAATAACAGTCCCTTCACTGGGACAGAGATGCTGCAAGCAGCACCCCAAATTTCCTGCCAATTTCTCTCCCAAAGTCTCCCTGCAACAAACCCATTTAGAGCAATCTTTGACCCAAGTGCCAATAAACTGCTAGGGACAAAGGGAAAGATTTCAAAAAGTTAGATCACAATAAACTCTTTTTGACTGCTGGGAACCCAGAATGATTTGTTTAATTAATAGGTTTAAAGTTCTTAAAGACCAAGGAACGTGGTCTTTAAGACCACGTGTACAAATGTGGTTCTTGGCTCCATTCTCAGAATTCAAGTGGACACCCCCCCCATGAAAGATGGGGGCACGTGGAGGAAGGACAGGCTCAGTGGAATATGTGTGCAGGAACTGTGCTCGGAGACGGGTTAATCCCTTCCAATAACCTGGGTGAAATCTGGGAGAGTTCCAGAGTCATTTTCATTATGGAAGGAGAAAAAAATTACAGACGAAGTAAGAAAATTGTTCCAGATCAGGGTTTTTTAACCTGGGCACTCTTGACATTTTGAACTGGATAATTCTTCATCATGGGTGGTCCTGGGCATGCGGGATGTTCAACAGCATCTCTGATTTCCATCCACCAGGTATACGTAGCACCCCCCTCCCAGTTGTGACCATCAAAAATATGCAAAACCTGGAGTTCGATTTTTTTTTTAAAGCATAGGAAAAATTATTGAGTTTGGGCAGATCTTATCAGATGTATTTAACGCGGGACTTCCTCTTAAGCATTTGGCAAATGTTAAGGATTTTTGGACATAAACCAAAACATATCTGGCCCCCAAGCCACTTGACCCACTCATGTTATGTACCTGGCCCTGGGGAGCCAGCCCTCACGTTGACTCCACATCACCCCCAGTGACAGCCTGCCCTGGAAGACTTGCAAACTGAGTAATTTCAGGAAAGTAAATTGCCTACTTGTATGCCTCCTAGAGACATTTACAAATGTCCCGTGCTGGGTGCTGGGTGCTTGTTCTGAATATAACCTAGCCCTTGGAGAAACTCGACAGTTTACTTAGAACTTTGAGCAGAGAAGCATTCCGAAAAAAAGAAAAGGACTGTTAATGATATTTCCCATGACCTAATGGGAAAGTGCCTGACACATTCCAGGGCCTCAGTAGATCTCAGAGAAAAACAAGGGGAATAGGTGAAGCTCGAACCTCATAAGAAGGCAAGTAAATGAAGCAGCAGTAAGACGGTGCTGCAAGGTAGGAAAAGTATGTCCAGTTCGTGTGCTTGTTACTGGCTATCTGCTATCTGTCAAGCACTGAGCAAAGTACTTCCCATACGTTCCCTTATTTGATTAACCCTTCTAAGGGGGCATCGTTACCCCCGTTTTCCAGAGAAGGAAACAGGCTCACTGCCCGAGGCCGTCATTTTGTTGGTTTCATAATAAGAATAACAGTTACCATTTACCAGGGTAACCGTTACTCTAAATACCTCATTTAATATTTAAGGTAACTGTAGGAAGCAGGTACTAACCAAGCAAATCAAACAAAGGTCTGTTGTGCATTTGTTATGTGTCAGGCTGGCACTAGGTGGTAGGGACACAGCGGCAGGGAGCTCCTGCCCCCACCAAGTGTACAGTACAGGAGGGAAAAGAGACACCGACAAATGCTTACAGGTGGGATGCTTCGTTTCACAGTCCCGCCTTCTGCCTCCCTGCTGGAAGCTCTTACGAAAGAATACAGATGGCAGGCTTGAGACCTAGGACAGGAAGCATGTGAGCTTTTAACGAGCACCTAACCTGTGCCAGGCAAGATCTGTCCTTGGAACTCTGGGACACAGAGGTGACTTCAGCCCTATGCCAATGAGAAACTCTTGGCGTGGACCTGGTCGCCCTCTACCGTCATTGCGCTGTTAAACTCTATTAAATGGCAAATAAGAGTGGTGGTAGAGAAATAATTTTAAAAGAAAGTGTAAGAGGGGGCGCCTGGGTGGCTCAGTTGGTTAAGCGACTGCCTTCGGCTCAGGTCATGATCCTGGAGTCCCGGGATCGAGTCCCACATCGGGCTCCCTGCTCGGCAGGGAGTCTGCTTCTCCCTCTGACCCTCCCCCCTCTCATGCTCTCTCTATCTCATTCTCTCTCAAATGAATAAATAAAATCTTTAAAAAAAAAAAAAAAAAGAAAGTGTAAGAGGAACGAACAACAAAATCCTGGATCTGTTGGATTCCAACAAAGCAATGCTGATAAACCTGGGGAAGCAGGCCCTTGGAAAAACTGAGCTGAGGTTAGGGGATTCTAGAGCTTAACTGGGACAAAAGACAGAATTACAGACTTGAGGAAAAAAAAATTTTTTGTATGCATGTCATTCTGCAGAACATTTCAGAAGCCACCTAACGCTAAAAGTGCTAAGATGCATAAAACCAAGAAGAGGATGTACTGCTTTTAGAAGTCTCTAATTTGAAGAAGTGGGGGGTGGGGGGGGATAAGAAAAGTAAAATTAAAGTTGAATCCTAAGGAAAATATCCCCCGGTAAGGAGCCCTATAGATGCAATGAATACTAATGTATTCCATTGTAAGCATGCACTGAAGTAAAATTTAAGTCAGTAAAATTACTGAAGCTGAGTAATAGGTATCAGGGGTTCTATTTCACGCCAGTTTGAAATTTTCCACTATAAAACAGGTAAAAAAAAGAAAAAGAAACAAGCAAGTCAATGGCTGGGGGAAATAGGAAGTGGTACTGGGGCTTGTCCTTGAGCTGCAGCAAGGTCATGATGATTGCTGGGGGTGAGGCCTAAGGGCTGAGTTGAATGTGGGGTGAAAGACCAGTCAGCAGGCAAGGAGAGAGATCTTGGCTACTTTTTGTCACATTAGTTCTTATGGAAGGACAATTGCAAATGCCTGGGAAGTTTAATAAGTAAGGGCCAGCTCCCTCTCGGTTGTGGACCGGAGGGTAACACGGATTCTGGAATCACGAGTTGTGGAACAGATCAACGCAGGCTGGAGTCTGGCCCTGGCACCCCAAACTCCATGTGTCACCTTGGCCATATTACCTAACGCCCGTAAGCCTCGGTTCCCCTCACTTGTAAAGTGGAGTTAACACTGGGTTTTGAGGGCCTTAAATGACATATGGTATATACTGGAGGGTTCCGGGAGAGCTGGTTCTTTCCTCCTGACCACTGCGCCCCTGATTATATTTAGGGCAGGACAATGATCCTTCTTTAGACTCTATCTTGCTTTCTCCCATCCCACAGGTCTGTGGCTGGTTGGATTAATCAGAGAAAGGGGTATCGGAAAGACACCGGAGCTGTAGGTTATAGGATGGCTCTGACGCCCCAACCCCCCACCCCTAGCCCAAGAAGGCAGCTCTTCACTAAAACTGGACTAGGAGGTATAAGAGGGTCACGTATCTCCACAGCCATCACCACCATGGAAAACAATCCGAGTGTGTCCTACTGGCCTCCACATGCACCCATAGACCCAATACACATGTTTGAAAGCAAATCCAATTTAGTATTTTTCCTTTTGCCAGAGTTTTCTATCTCAGTGGCTCTACACAGTCTCCCAAGAGAGAAATTCAACCTTACCTATATTTAGTATTTGCCATTTGTAGAGTTGTCCAACACGCATCCCCTTTTCTAGGTGACACAAACACCCCTTTGTGGGGAGCACTAGTGGGCCAATCCAACATCTTCCACCGCAAAAGCCAAAAGATTATCTTCCCATTGGCCTGTCATGCACTCAAGGCATGGTCCCACCCAGGTCCGGCCACTTGGCCACTCCTGCCCCTGACTTTGATTCTGGAGTGTGTGATGCAGCAAAGAGGGCCAATCAGACCGACAGAGGGTAGCAGTGACGGCGGCGTGGGGGGTGCCGGGTGCCAGCAGCCACGTCCTAACCAGACTGTGTGCGCTCACCTTGGTTCTGCATCTGCTCTCCAGCCTCCTGACGAGGCCAGGAGCCAGCCACCCTTCTAGTATATTCCTTCTCTGGCTAAGATTGGCCAGAGTTGCTTCCTGTTAGTGCCTGGTTGATAAAATTGCTACCCTACCATCTCCTTCGCCTTCACTTTGCTTTCCAAGCCGTGTCTTTCTTGCCGGTCCCATGGTGACAGTGCTAACTCAGCCACTGCAAGTGTGTTGGGAGTCTCTCCCTTTGAGCAAATTGCTTAGGCCAGGACTCGGGGAAGGTGAATGAGTCCTAAGGCACAGGATCAGATCCCATCTTTACTTAACATACTGATTTTATTCCTCATGGAGTTGGGCATAGACATGAATTTTTTAAATATTGCAATAAAATATTAGTTATCTTAATTAATGAGCTTTTGGGCACCCCCTAGTATTTTGTGCTGGCCCTTGCATGGCTCTATGCAATACTGGTCGGGACCAGAGCTCACCCACACATTTCCCTTCACTCACTTAAACGAGTTTTTTAGGGCTCTGCTCTGCACCCGATTATACTAGGCTTTAAGCATGCAGAGATGATTAACACCAAGTCCAGCCCTCAAAAACGTCACCATCTCATGGGGGAAACAAATAACAGGCATTTTGAATTCTAGGTGCACCAATAGCGGGAGAGGACAAGGTAAGTATGGGCATGAAAATAGCAACAATAAATACTGAGTCCAGCCCTGAGTGGATCATGAAAAGGCTTCCACGGGCTTTAGTGCTAATCCTTTGGAATGAGATGTTCACCAGATGGAGAACAAGAAGCATATTCTGAGCAGAGGAGTGAGCATACCTGGGTATATTCAGATTCAGTCCATGATACCGTGGGGCTGGATTGTAATGTGCCTGGAACATAGTATTAGAGAAAATGAATAAAGAGAGATGAATCTAGAGCAGGAGATTGGAAGGGGTCTGGGTTGTGAAGAGACCCATATGCCATGCCAAGGGATCATTTCAATGTTAAGAACTACGGAGAAAATCAAACTGAATGAAGTAATAGACCAAGGAGACGAGGGGGGAGTTTTTCTGAAGTCGTGTCCACATTTTAACTTAGGTGGAAATCTCTTTGGCCCTGGGCCTGCGGGCCAATGCTCCATGCCAACTGGGGTCAGGAGCTGGGAGTGCCGGACCTGACCCTCCCTTGGGCCAGAGACATGGACTTAGGAAGCTACCTCATGCCTCTGGGCTCCCACTTCCTCATCCAAGAGAGTAATCTCTGAGCTTCTTCCCGGGGTCTGACAGTCTGATTCGTGGTTCTCCCCAAGTTCAGCACCATGTCCGAGCCACGCTGTGATCTGTAGGGAGCTTGATATTTTCATTTAGGAGACAGCCATTAAATTACTTGTTAATACACACGCTGTCCTGCTGCTTGGCAGCTTCCTTAGTCAGCCCATCCTGAGTCTTAAATCGAAGCCAGGAAGCCCGGGGTGTGACTGGGTGTTGGTATCTGGATATCATTAAGAGGTTTATAAGAGCTTATCCTGAGCTTCCCAGCTTCACTTCTTCTTGAGTCGGCTTGCGCTCCGGTCTAGCTTTCTGAACACCCCTCAGAGCACCCCATGCTGGAGACGACTCTGATCGTGGTGTTTCAAAGACATTTAGAGTAAGCGTGCACTCTGGGATCCACTGCTCTGCGGTGCAGGCTCCAGGCGCCCGTTTGATAGGACAAGTGTGTCCCCTGCAGGGTCAGTTCTAGGTGAAAATGGGAAGTAGGTATGGGAGGAAAACTGCGGGCTTTGGAACCAAACAGACTACGTGTATGGCTTATTGGGTGGTTTTGGCTTGTCGTCTGATCTCTCAGAATTCGTTTTACAGTGGACAACATGGGAATAATGACGCCTATTTTACGGTTATTACAAAGGGTTTGTGAAAGGACACGCTTGGTGCTCACAAATACTTCCTCTGGGCTTCCTCTTGGAGGCTGCGTCTCCATGTTGTTCTTGGGGTGCTCTGCGCTCCTCTGCTTTCTCCACCCCCCACCGCAGGTTTGCGATACCTGCTTCTTCCTCTTTCTCCTTTTGTCCAGCATGCCCCATTCCCCAGGCATTCAGACATTTGGGGATCATCTCTTTTGCCCTGGTGATACCCTCTGTTAAAGGGCTAGACCACAGGATGCCTGGGTGGCTCAGCTGGTTAAACACCTGCCTTCGGCTCAGGTCATGATCCCAGGGTCCTGGGATCGAGTCCCTCATTGGGCTCCTTGCTCAGCAGGGAGCCTGTTTCTCCCTCTGCCTGCCGCTCTCCCTGCTTGTGCTCTCTCTCTCTCTGACAAATAAATAAATAAATCTTTAAAAGAAAAGGGGGGTGCTGGACCAGTAACCTGGATTAATTTTCCCGAAATTAACTTGCTCAGGTTTCAGACCTTCTCACTGGGATCTCATTAGGTGCTCATGACACCCTGCTGTGTGTCTCTGGCTCTCCCGTAAGGCCGGGCTGTAGTCGGGGGGCGGGAGGGGGGGCCCGGGAGCCCAAGTCTGGGCAGCACCTGGTGGTCTCAATCCCTCCCCTTCTGCTCTCAAGAAGGCTGGGCAGGCTGGGAGCTGCCTGCCTCACCTCCATCACTGCTATTTCCTGGGTTCCATGAGGATTGTCTACACCCTTTAAGGTATCCAGGGACTTGCGGGCACCTCTGTCCTTGATGTGACCCTCTGTTGAAAGGACCCCAAGCTAGCACTGCCCATCTTTCTCCTGAGGACAATCGCGGGAAATGCTTCTTTTGTTTTTACCCATCACCGCCCCTCTCTGGAGATGACAGACATGAGGCCCAGGATACTGGGTAGGACCAAATGACAAGGAGGATCGGAGAACCAGACTCGAATCCCCGTCTGGGACTGCTGCTCTGCCGGGCTAGTCTCCCATCGATCCCTGCCCCAAGCTTGAGTTACCTCCTGGGGGCGGGCGGGTCTCGACCCTCCAGCCGTGGCCTCCAGGGACGTGCCCACCACCTCAGCCGCTGGCCTGCACGCGTCCCATCCCAGCCTTGCAAATGCCCCCAGCTGCAGCAACCACCCGCAGGGGCGGACACTGGAGATTCTGAGATGGCGTACTTGGCCTCTTACATCAGAAGGGTTCAGTGCCGGCGTTTTGGAGGCAGACCGCTGCGTATTTACCGCCCACTTCCGCTGGACGCCCTGGATCCCTCTGTGCTGGAGTTTCCTGGTCTGTGAGCCGTGGCTAATACTAGCACCTCATACGGCGTCAGACTGTGAGGATTCGGTGACTTAATAGGCACCAAGAGCTTGCACGGGGCTGACATACACTATTACTCAGCAAGCATATACTGAGCACCTGCCGTGTGCTGGCTGGAGTCTTCCCTGACGTCACGGTGTCGGTCGGTGAGGGGGAGGGGGTAGTGATTCAATCTCGGGTTTCTCTGACTCAGAACCACTGCTTTGCCCAGGACACAGGTGCCTCCGTCTTTTCAGGCAGAAGAAAGAAAGGAAGACTTGAAACACACCAAGCACACCCTCCCTCTTCAAGGTCAACACTGAGCTTGGGCTCCGCTACTCCTGTTTCCCAGATGTGGTTCAAAGAATCCCGGGGCCTCTGACTTCAGAGGCGACTGAAACCGTGGAGACCAACATTGCTGCAGAAGGTTCCTGTCCATCAGGAGACCTCGGGAGATGTCCCCCCCACCACCCCCACCCCGGGTCTCCCAGCTCCTGGGCACCCTCTGTTGCTCAGGATAGAGGAAGTGAGGACAGGGCACCCAGAGAGCACCCAGAGAGCACCTGGCCCACTGGGCCTCCAACTCTGGCCCACCCATCGCTGAGACCTGGGCCTGAGTTCTCCCGCTAAACCCACTGTAACCCAAATACACCTTCCGGCCCCTTGAGGCCTGCCTTGACACACCCTGGAGTTCCAGGCACAATACACACTTATATCGGCCTCCAAAATGCCCTGCGTGGTGGTTGCGGCCAGTCTCCTGAGGGATGCTGCAACATTGCCCAGCAACAGCCTGAGAGCTTCCATGTGGCGGTGCCCTGCCCTCCCCTTCCCGCACAGCGCCCCTCGGGTCTCCCCCTAGCTCTGCTTTCCTCGGGCTCCCCTCACGTGTCCCGGTGCTGACGCAGAAGCAGCAGGATCCAGGAGACGAGAGCTAGAGAATTAATAGAAGATGGGTACCAAGGGTCCTGGATTCCTCAGTTCAGGGGTCTTTCCTTCAATCTCACAGTAGGGGACAAGAGAATATTGGGAAAAGACCTCTGTCGGCCCCCTCATCGCGGAATGGGGGGCAGCGTGGGGATGGAAAGGTGGGGCTTGGGCCCACTGGCTCCATGAGCCGGCACAAGTGATGTGCCTTCTCCGAGCCTCAATGTCTGCTCCACAACACAGAGCATGACAGGGCTGTGCTTCTTACAAAGCTAGCCCCCCATAAAAGCCTATTTACATCTTTGTTGCCAGAAGCCCTCTCTGGAAGGACTTCTGGTCTGGGAACGTGGTTTTCTGCCAGTGATGCACGGGGACCCTCGAGTTTGCGTGGATGTTGCCCAGGCTCCCAAGGCCTGTTTCAAGGACAGCAAACGCCCAGTGTCAGTTACACGGGGTAGGTTACTGAATACGATTCCCACTTAAAAAGAAAAAGCATTCTATTCTCTACCCCAATGCAACATGTAAAAAAGGAGGGCCTAAGGAAAGCTCTGGCCTTGATGAGTATTCAAGAAGCATGCAAATCCCAAGGATGTAGCCCAGACTGCTCTTTGTCCACCAATATCCATTGTCCCCTTCTTCTTGCACCCGGAGATGTTGAACTAAGCCGCACGCGTGGCCTCCTCGAGTAAGAATACATTTCCCAGCCATCCTTGGAGCCAGCGTGCCCATATGACTAATTCTGACCAAGCAGAATCACGCAGGAGTGGTGTGTGCATTCTCAGGAAAAGGTCCTTAGAGGATATATTCGTCAGGGCTTGCCAGAGAAACAGAACCAATAGGATATCTATATGGAGAGGTGTTAGCAGGAATTGACTCACGTGGTTGTGGAGGCTGAGGAGTCCCTCGATCTGCCGCCTGCGCGCTGCAGCCCCAGGAAAGCCCGTGGTGTAATTCAGGCTGAATCTGCAGGCCTGACAACCAGGGGGGCCAATAATGCAAATCCCAGTCCAAGGGCAGGAGAAGATGAAACGAAATGTCCCAGCTCAAGCAGGAAATAAAGAAGAGAATTCCTCCTTCCTGGGCCTTTGTTCTGTTCAGGCCCTTAACAGATTGGCCAATGCTTAACCACACTGGGGAGGGCGCTTTCCTTTACGGAGTCCACTGATTCAAATGCTAATCTCATCTGGAAACACTCTCGCAGACACACCCAGAAACAATATTTAATCTGGGCACCTGTGGCTAGTCAGGCTGATAACTATAATTAACTGTCACAGAGGGAGAAGTTGCCTCCTTCATTTTTTCCTTATACCTGCTGGCCAGAATTTGCACTGATGGCTGGAATCCAGCAGCCATCTTGGGCCATGAGTTGACCTTGAAAATTAGAAGCCACCCACAGCCTAGCAGCAGTGTGGAAGGAACAGCAGAGCACCACTCCAGCCCTGCACTGCCTTCCATTGGGGTCATGACTGTCAAATAAATCTCTGTAAGGATCAAGTTCCTATTATTTGAGATTCCTCTATTACTTGTAGCCAAACTTCCTCATAACTAGAGAAAATGCAAACATACCACACTCAGTGGCAGATGGTGGGTTCTGTGGGGGCTTCTTTATTTGCCGTTCATTTCTGCCTTTATTTGTTGAGCGTGTTTGGACTTAACACTCTCCCCACCAGCCACAGATTTCATTCAGGAAAGGTCCAGCTCCAGCTGCCACACACTTGTGATGGAGAGCCAGAGGCTGGGAGGAAGGGGGATAAATTCCAAATCCAGAGCAGAAGATGATTCATCGAGCATAAATCTGTTTGACTAGTGGGAGCTCATCTTGGGTATTCCATAGATCGACTCCAACAAGGCAGGGAATGTAATCATCTGAAAAGTGCCCTGTTTCCAGATCAGGATGGTAAGTGGGTGGGGTTGGTCAATCGGTGGACCCCTGGTTATTGTGTGCATACTATGCGCCGTGTTTCCTTGCGGCTTGTCATCACCGAGGTGATGTTTCTGGGGCACCTGTTTCTCTGAAGTGTGAACGTCACGGTTTCCTGTGCAAAGCCCACAGGTCAGGGGCTCAGAGAGCTGGGGCTGGCTTCATCCCTGCCACCTGCCCACCATGTGCTTGCAGGTAAGTTGGTTAACGGCTATGGGCTTCTGCTGCTTCTTTCAGGGCCGTTGAGAGTTTCCCCACCTTTGCGTGTGCTCCCTGGGAGCGTTCCTTCGTTCAAAGCAGTGCTATTTAGGGTTGTCCAGGAAATTACACTCTCAGTGGAAATTCAGGAACCTTCCGTTAGGCCCCCAAAATAATTCACATAAATAAATATGAGGTTTCAGTTGCAGTTTCTTTTTATGAAAGAGAGGAGACATTCATTATAGTTGAAATAGTCATTGTTACCATGTTTTTATGTCCTCTTCGACCTTTTTCTTTTGGGAACCTCTTTGAGAAGCAGTGTCATTGAAACGTGTTTCCAAAACTTATTTGGTGATAAAAATCACTTGGGGTTCTTGATTAAACTGACAAACACACAGAACCAGGATCCCAAGTCGATCTTGGAGTTGCGATTCTAGAGGTTGGTGTGAGGCCAGGAATCAACACTCGTAAGAAGTGCCCAGGGTCTGGGAGTTTCTTGCGGTCAGATGAATTTGGGGAGCACCTGCTGGGCAAGTAATCTGAAAAGTCTGACTCAATGTCTGATGCTCTCTTTTTAATAATGGAAAAATCGAGGGCCAGAAAAATGAAATGGCTCATTCATGAGCCGTCAGGTGCTGGGCCCACATAAACCAAGACTTGAGTTCAGGTTCTGAGGCGACAAGGAAGTTGGAGAGAAATTTGAACCCCAATCTTCCCGCTTATTATCTATGTGATCTTGAGCAAGTTTTCTATTCAACTCACAAAGTATTACTTATCAAGCATCCATACTATGTGCCAGATCATGTGCTTGGCTTAAGTGCCTATGGGTGAACAAGAGAGAATCCAACCTGCCCTTGGGTGTTCCAGAGCCCGGAGGGGAGACCAACAAAGAGCTGTCAAAGGTGAGGACGGCAGCTAAAGTGGAGGGGGACCCTAGAGAGGCACCCAGCCCACCCAGCTTGGTCTGCAGGGACAGGATAGGCTTCCCTGAGAAAAGGTGGTTAAGGGCTCAGAGGATGACTAGGATCTGCCAGGTGAGCAAGTGGGAAGGCGCTGCAGTACCAGGAAAGAGGCAAAAAGACCAGGTAAGGACCTGAACCCAGGCCTCTTGAGGAGTCAAAGAGACAAGTCCAAAGGCGATGGGCCCCCAGGGAACTGGGGAGGGAGGCTGGGGCAGACCACGCAGACCATGCGGGATCTCTTCTGTGCGTACGTGCTCTGTTCTAAAGGCAAAGGGAAGTCACTCAAAGATTCCGACGGTCCTGGTGCCATCAGGTTTTGAAGGCTCGTTCCTGAGCCTCTGAATCTGTATCTGTAAATGCAGGGCGATAACTTGCCGCCCTGCTCTCCCTCTTGCCTGCTCGTGGGCTAATTCTCCACCCCAGGGCCAGAGCAAAGCTCTCACAATGGAAGCCAGATCCTGTCACTTCTTTGCTCAAAAGTCCCTGGTGGTCCCCCTCTCAACCCACACTCAGAACGGTGTCCAAAGTGCCCAGTGTGGTCTATGATCCTCTGCCCCCCTCCCTGGGCCTCCCTGCTGCTTCCCCTCAGGCTGTGCCCTGACCCGGCCCTCTGCCTGGGGCTCGGCCCTTGATACCCCCGCACTTCCCAGGGCTTCCCTGACCACACCCCTCTTCGGGGCACTTCCACCTGCTGTCTCATACATTTGTGTGTGCAAGTCTCTCTTGTGCGCTCCCCCTATGAGGGGGCGAGCTCCATGGGGGCGGGGGGCTCAGTGTCTGTTTGCTGCTGTCTCCCCAGGCAGAGCTGCCAGCCCATGATATTTGTGGGTAAATGATGGAATAAGACCTTAATACCCATCTCACCCGGTTAACGAGAAGCTCGAATAGCAGAATTACTGTATACGTAGTACCGGGTGCAGAAAGTACTTAGCAAATGGAAGCTTCCTTGTTTCTTTCTACTCTATTCCCTCTCCTTCCGGACTCCCAATTAGAAGTCCTTCTCAGGGCACCGTACACCCCTGGGCCCCCAGTTGCCCCTAGCCCCTTGCCCTGCCTGCCAGCACCAGGCTCTGTCCCTGACTGCCCGGCCCGATCCGTGCTCCCCAGTGCTGGCTTACCTATGTCCTAGAGGAGGGGAGGGGTGTGCCATGGTTACTACACATGCAGCTGAGGGGGTTTGGAGGTTGGCAACTCGAAACTATTCATTGTCCTGCTGCCCTCGGACCCTGTGTGGTCAGAGGCTGGGTGTGGCCATCACGTGCGGGTGGTGTCAGATGCATGCCAGGGCATGTAATGAATCGGGACCATTTTGCAGGTGCAGAAAAAACTAAGCCCTTCCCTTAAGCCTTGACTGATGGCTTCTTTTCTACTGACCCTGACACAAATAGACTGTGACCCCAGCACTGTGGACTTGGGATCATGTGCAAAAAGCTCCCTTCCCTAACCTAACTGTGAGGTTCACAGAGCTGGCCGAGCAGTCTGCAGGGGGGAGGCCCAGGCAGTGTCCCCGGAAGGCTCTCCCCTCCTTGCTTCTTGCTCAGACCTCACAGGGGTGTAAATAAATAAATAAATGGGGGCCTGTAAAAGCCTCTTCAAGAAAGCAGAGCTGTGAGCTGCCAGGGAGCCCTTAAATCCACCTACTTCAGGGATGTTGAGCCCGGGGCTCTGGGCTGGCTAAGGAGTTGGGACATGGGCACTGAACTTGGACGCAAGGTGTTGTGGGTGTCTGTGTGTTTCCGTGGTGGAGAGAGTCTGTTGCTTTTTTCGATTCTCAGAACCCACCTGTATAAACGTCCTGGAGATGAGAATGAGCTCACGTATGAGCATAGCGTGGTGGACAGCTCAGCCTCCTGCCGTCCCCAGGACCTCCTGCCAGGTCACCAGTACTGTTCAGGATAAAACAAGCGGCAGATAAACAACAGCAAACACAGCAACAATACAAACCGAGCTTAAAAAAGCAAAGCAGAGCAAAAGGAAATACGCCAACACGTTAGCTATGACTGTCTCAGGGAGCAGGGGGACGAGTCTTTTCCTTTCCTGTTCTTCTTTGTATTCTTCCAGATTTTCTATTAAAGAAACATGCGGCCCTTTATCATTAAAAGAAGAAAGCTTTCTTCGAAGCGAAAAAAAAATCACTGTAATTGTATAAGAGTATCTCCATTCCACACTTTTTTCATATTTTTTTAGGTTCTTAAAGTTTTTTTATGGTTCAAGTTTGTAGGTGATATATTTTGTTAACCAACTTTTCTGGAAAAAAAGCATAAAAGTTAAAAAAGCATTACCGTTCACTCTGGAAGTATTTCGTTTAAGAAGTTCATGGAAATGCTCTAAAGGACAATTGTCATGTTCTGGTAAGTTCCAATAAAAGGCAGAGTGCATTATTTGGAAACATGCTTTTTTTATGGATAGGTTTTTTTTTGTGTTTTTTTTTTTAATTTCATGTAATCAACTGTAAAGTCTTATTTCTTCAGGGACTGAGCTAAATTCAGTGAGCTAAATTTGCCTCGAGATACCACTCAAGGGCAACTCTCTTATTTTTCTATTCTTAGCTTCAATGGGGGTTTTAAAAATATCCATTTTAAACGGTGGCTTCAGCTGATGAGCCCAGTGTGTTAGCTACTGAACTTGGTAATTATAAGATTTCCTAGAATAAATTTAATTGGCAAACAAATTCTTAAAATCAGCTGTTATTGTTGCTTTAAATACTTCTCTTGCCTTTTCAAGCCCTGGCAGAGCTACCCTAGTTGTTCCAGCCTCTGGAAAAATGTGAATTAGACATCACCAATTTATGGGACCTCATTGTCGCCAATTGTTTTGATTTGTCTGGGGCAGGTGTCTATGTAGTTCAGAGTCTCCTAGCACAAAAAGAACACAATATAGGTTATTTTCATCCTTGTGGGAAAAAGGCATGCTGTTTTTATTTACCTTTTGACGTGTTAAAATCAGATTTACAAATCCATGCCTGTTTATGTCTAGTGATGTCATCTTCTAGAATTCTATGAATTTATAAGGATTAAAATAATTTAACTGAATATAAGCCATTTTGTCTTTAAATAAGTTGAGATTTTACTTACTTACTTGACTTTAAACCCTGGTTCTGTATCTTACTAGCTGTGTGACCCGGGGCAGTTCACACAGTGTCTCTGACCCTCATTTATAAAACAGAGATGGTGATATATCTATGCAGTAAGACTGCTGTGTTTTGGAAATAAGGACTTTGGAAAATAAAGCATGTGGTGGCATTTATTAGCACAGTGCATATTTAAATTTACTTCCCTCCCCCCAGCCAATTCTCAGAGAATAATGTCAATTATATTCAATTAAGCAAACATTAATTGAGCACTTACAGGGAAAGTATGAGAGACACCAACACTCTCTCCGTAGCTTTAAGAATCCCACTGTCTTGTAAGGAGGACAGAGACCTGCTGTGTCCTAATTACTCCAGACTGTGAAAACTGCTTTAAGTGCAGTATAAAGAAAGAGCTCTGGTTCTAAGGGAAAGGAATATTCGTGTTACCTGGTGTGATTTTACAACAAGCTTCAAGAGCTTCAAGCTGGTCCTTGAAGGATAAATAGTTCTGGTCTGAAGGAGGAGCCAGGTTTTGGAAAGCAGAGAACGGGGAAAGAGCACGGTGAGTCGCCAAAGCAGGAGCAAAGGCAAGGCTGGAGAAACGTGTGGGGTGTGTGGGGGAGCCCTGCCGAGGGCTGGGTCTCCTCAGGGGAGCTGGTCAGGCAGTGGACAGACGAGTGTGGACGCCATGGCTCACAGCTCGGTGGAAAGAGCTGTGTTGTCAGAATCGCCTCTGCCACGTTCCCCTCCGCTTGAAGCGGCCTGACCCTCCCTAAAAGCAAGGCTTGGAACTCTAGTAGAAGCTCAGCAGACATTTATCACCTTTGATCATTGACTCAGCAAGTCTTTATTGAGTATTGACTACGTGCCAGGCCCTGTCTGAGGCCCTTGGGAGTCAGTAGCGAGCAAACACACAGTTCTTGCCTTCATGGGGTTTACATTCTCCCAGGGCAAATGGGCAGCAGTCAGATAAACAAATGCACGCCTTGTAGAATTTAATTTTAGGCAAGTAGTGCTGCAAAGTAAGAGAAGGTGTAGGGAGAGACAAGAGTTGCTCAGGGGGTGCTCGGGGACGTCTCTCTGAGGTGATACGTGAGCCAAGCGAGTATCGGTGGGAAGAGGGTTTCTGGGAGAAGGATAGCAGGTGCAAAGGCCCACATATGGAGCTGCTTTAGGTGCTAATGGGACAGTGAGGAGCCTAGGTGATTTCAGTGCAGTGCTAGAAAATGGGGCCAAAGAGGTTTGAAGACACAGAGGAAGGTTTCTAAACCCAGACTTGAACCGGCCCCTGATCCTGCTCTGACCCACTGAGCTTGGTCCTCCTGGAGTTTGAAGCCCTGTTTTGACTTTCCAGGACAGGTTCTCTTGGCCCCTGCTGGCTCCCTCTGCCCTGACAGGACCCTCTAGCCCCTTTGTGACCACAGCACACACTCCTGGACACCAGTCTTGGGAAAGGAAGCCCATGGAGAGGGGTGCCTCCCCCACCGGTGTCATCAAATCCTCACCTTGGTTTTCCGGGGTTGGTAGCAGGGGGAGGCTGTCCACCATGGGAGGGCCATGCTCAGTCTCAACCCTGAGACTCCCCTTTCCCTCTGGGGTATCCCTGGACATCCACACCCATGATGTCCAAGGCCCTGCCCATTCTTTATGCTCTCTGACTCAACCCTGTACACAGAACTTTCCCTCAATTTGTCCCAGCCCAGCTGAGACAGGGCTGGACTGTTCAGCAACATTTTATAGGGAGTCTTGGGAGCACCAAAGGGACATAAGCAGAATAACTGACAACTACCATCAACGAGACTGCTTCCAGAACCCTCAAGGCCACACACACTGTCCCCTGTCTGGCTCAGTCTCTTCTGGGGCAACCGCCACCACCCTCCAGCACTTGGCACCCCTCCTTCCTACCCGCAGAGTCCAAGTCCCCACAGAGGGGCCCACAGAGAAGAAGGTGGCCACTCCTCACCAGTTTAAGGCCCGCGTTCCAAGCTCCTTCCTGTCCCAGCATCCTTTTCTTCCCACCCAACTGACATCAAGAATGTCCACTCCCATCTGGGAGACCCTGGCCAGCACCCCCAGGGGTGTGGCAGCCCCAGCTGAGCCGTATCAGAGCACTGTCCCTTCAGTGTGATTCGGAGGTCTCAGATACTCCTGCGGGAGGGTTCCTCACAGCCCCACCTGGTACACCTGGCCTCGGTCTGCCCCGGAGCTGCTTGGGGCAGGAACTCCCACCTGGTTATCCCTGCCCACCAGCCCAGCACAGCGGGAGCCAGGGAGCCTGGCAGGGCGGCCTTCTTGCCCCACTTACCATCTCTGTTTTACAGATTGGGAGCATGAGGCTCAGAGAGGTGGCGCGCCCCCCTCGAGGGGCCTCACCTCCGGTAAGAGGCAGAGATTTCGGCTTCCAAGCCTCTCCCATGGGACCCAGCTGCTTTTCTCGGGGCTGGGGGCAGTTCAGGAGCTCTGGGGTTTCCCCACACCTGGAACAGGCTGCACCCTCGAGCTGTAAGCACAGAGGGCTCTGTCTGTAATTATGATTATTCGCTGCCCTTCTGTGGTTAGGTAGCAATGGTGACAGTCATCTCCCTGGGTGCCCGGGCGGGAGGGACAATGCATCTCGTTCTCTCTCTCTGAAGCAATCTGATTCCCGGCAGCCAGAAGGAAGAAAAGCCCAGTAGCACACTTCCTTATTTTAAACCGGGGAGCTTAGCCTTGAGAAAGTAAATAAGGCGGCTGCAGAAAGTTTTGGAAAGTGAAAATGCGTGGCTCTGGGTGGCTGTCCCCTTTCCCACACTGGCATCGTCACATTGAGGCTCTGAGTTAACTGAATCCCTCCAAAGGGTCTGCCAGCCCATGTCTGTTCACCTGTCCCAGCCTGTCCACACCTGCGGGAGGCACGGGCTGCTCTCGAGGACACCAAGCCTCGGGGCGCCTGGGTGGCTCAGTCGGGTAAGCATCTGCCTTCGGCTCAGTTCATGACCCCGGGGTCCTGGGATCGCGTCCCTGCATCGGGCTCCCTGCTCGGCGGGAAGCCTGCTTCTCCCTCTCCCACTCCCCCTGCTTGTGTTCCCTCTCTCGCTGTCTCTCTCTCTGACAAATAAATAAATAAAATCTTAAAAAAAAAAAAAAATAAAAAGGAAACCAAGGCTCTAGGAAGCAGAGACAGCCCAAAGTCATCCAGCTAGTTAGTGAGGAGCCGAGAGTCAAGCTTGTGTTGTCTCTCCATAGAATTCATCAGGAGATCATTACTGATCGCTTGCCATTAGTATGAGGGAAGAAGGGCCGAATGTAAACATAGCCAGACCTTCTAGACTGCCTGGAGTTGACTCTTCTGAGCCCTCTCTCCTTCAGGGCTGCCTCACCAACTTGGTTTCCCAGTTGTTTCCAAAATCAGGAATCAGGATGATCTGGCCACTGAGGCCCCCAGACCACAGAGCAAGTCCAGAGCGACCCTCATGCCTGGCTGGCTTTCATGGAACCATCTTCTGAGAAGCAGCAGAGCAGGGAGAAAAGTCCACGTTATAAGATGGCCTGGGGGCCACCAAATTCTTCTACCTCATTTCTATCTTGTTAAGCCTGTGAAATCAACTTTCCAGTTTTGTGCTCAGGGAGCCTCAGGGGATCAGATTCAAAGGACAGAGGGTGCTTATGGGGGGGAAGGGATTTACCTCGATTGACGACATCACAGGTAAAGAACAACGATTAGGCCCAGAACAGGGGCCAACATTCAATCAGCCACCACACTCCCCGACACTGCTGGGCCCTGAGAGGCCGCACCAGGACCAGTGCGGAGGGCACTGTGGAGCAGAACAAAGTGGGAAGGACAAAGTTGTCATCTAGAAAAGACCCTCCAGGCTCCAAGGGGCCTGATAAATCCCTCCTTCTCCACAGAGGGCAGTGGGGCCCACAACAGGGGGGCTGGCCTCTCTCCAAGGGGCCCTGAAAAGCCTCGGGAGGAGGAATTCTTCATAGAAGCTGCCTTGAGGGGGGCAGGAGGGAGAGTCATTCTAGCAGATTTGGCTATTGGACAGGAATGAGCTACAGGTACGATCCCACTCTCCTTTTTTTTTTTTAAATTGAGGTTAAATAAAATTAATATTAATCATTTTATTTCTTTTAAAGATTTATTTATTTATTTATTTGTCAGAGAGAGAGAGAGAGAGAGAGAGAGCACAAGCAGGGGGAGGGGCAGTGGGAGAAGCAGGCACCCCGCTGAGCAGAGAGCCCGATGTGGGACTCGATCCCAGAACCCTGGGATCATGACCTGAGCTGAAGGCAGATGCTTAACCAACTGAGCCACCCAGGCGTCCCTAAAATTAACCACTTTAAAGTGTACAATTCACTGGCATTTAGTACATTTACAGTGTTGTGCAGGTACCACGTCTATCTGGTTCTAAACCAAGTACATCTTCAGCACCCTCAAAACAAAGCATGGTTCTCTGTAAGCAGTAGCTCCAGATTCCCAACCCCTGCCCCCTCCCCCATCTCCCCCAGCCCCTGGAAACCACCAGGCTGCGTCTGTCTCTGTGCAGTTACTTGATGTCCTACAAAGGCCCACAGAGCATCGGCTTGAGAAGGGTGGGACTGTGGTTTTGGTTTTGATATATTTTAACCTTTGTCGAGACTTCTATGTGCATGATAAAGTTGCAATTTCACGGTGGAAAAAAACCTGGAAATGGACAAAAGCCCAGTGCAGAAACTTGAAATCTCTCCCGGTCCCATCCCTCCCAATTTCTGCACTAACATCTCAGGGGAAAACCTCCTATTTCACCCCCATGCAAATGTGGGCGAGCATCTAGGCCACGTCCCCAGTTGTGTCCCTTGGGCTGGATTCTTAACCTGTCTCATTCCCTCACTTGCAAAATGCAGATGTAATAGTACCTACTTAACGGGTTTACGGAGAGGAGAAATGGGGGAATAGCTCGTATGAAGCGTTGAAAGTGGGGTGAGCCACAGAATGAATCCTCCGTCAACGCAGACACATCAGCTGTTACTGTGTTTTTCCCAACTTAGTGGTTTGGGGGTTATCATATCTGCAGAAGAAGAAACCGAGGGTCAGGGAGCCCGAGTAACTTGCAGAAAGGACGGAGAAAGCAAATATATATATATTTTTGAATGCTGATAGGCGCTGGGTCATTATCCTTGCTCCATTTCACGGAGAAGGAAACTGAGGCCCCTTGGGGTTAAGGTCACACAAGGTCACACAGCTGGCTAGTGAGGGGCAGAGCTCCTTGTTTCCGAAGGCCTTGCGTGTTGCTCCAGCCCACCCCAGTACCTCCTCCCATGTATCCGAGGCCCCTAATCTGGGGTTTAGGATCACATGGTCAGGGCCCCTCACCTCTGGTTGGTTCCAAGCCTCTAATTCCGCCTTCCTGGCTTCCCAGGGCCGCTCTTTGCTTCCCGCCTGGCTTGGGGCCCTGCTCATCTGGCTGTGCACGGAGACACCCATGCGGGCTGCCGAAAACAGAGCTGGGGAAGCAGGCTTTCCAGTCCCGGGTTTCCGCCGCCGGGGCCGCTCAGGTCCTGCTCACAGACTGTACGAGGCCCTCGGGTGATGCCTTGCTAGGAAACGCTACCTGCCCCCGGCTCGGTGCTGGGCGCCTGGCCTGCCCTTACGCGCACCATCTCATGGAAGTTTCCTGACTCTGCCTGGAGAAGGGAAGCCCTCCCGAGGACGAGGAAAAGCCCCCAGCCTGGTAGAGCGAGGAAGAGGTCTCAGGCCTGGCTTCTGGTCCAGCGACAGCACCAGCTCCCAATGGTGGGTATTTGATCCCGTTACCAAAGCGATCGGATGGGCCGTGGAGCTTTCCGTGAGATTCCACAGGAGGACTGCAAGGCTGCAGCCTTTTCCCAGGATGCTAATTAAAAATACAAGCCGACCAATGCAGCATCGTAAATAATTCAACTTGGAGGAGCCCAGGGACCAAGGTTCACACTGCTGCTCAAATCCCTGCAGAGCACACTTGCTTCTGCCGCTCTCAGCCCTCCTGCACTCATCCCAGAGATGCCAGGGATGTGGGGAAAGCTTTCCTCCCTGATGAAAAGGGCTATGTGAGGAGAAATCACCCTTCCTGTTCTTGGACATGATTCTCTAAAGATATGCTATTGGAGCACGGGGGACCCCAGGGGAAGGGAGGGAAAACGGAATGGGAAGAAATCACAGAGGGAGACAAAACATGAGAGACTCTGGGAAACAAATGGAGGGTTGCAGAAGGGGAGGGGGGTGGGGAGAGGGGGTAACCGGATGATGGGTATTAAGCACGTGCTGTGATGAGCACTGGGTGTTATACTCAACTAATGAATCACTGAACGCTACATCTAAAACTAATGATGTACTATATGTTGGCTAACTGAACATAATAATAATTAAAAAAAGATACACTAATGGAGGCCCAGACCACCATTTTTTGGCTGTGAGACAGATGCCAGTGAACCCAGCTGCAGCGTAGGAAGCACCGAGGCCCTTGACCAAGCAAACTTAGACAACCTGCTCCCAGCCACCTTTGTGCTACTTGTTATAAGAGATAATGAACCTTTGTGGCTGAAGCCACTGTGTTTGTTATAGCGCAGAAATTCTGGCTCAGTGGGGCTGCAGTGAGGTTCGTGAATTTGCATTTCTAACTCCCAGTGACGCTGATGCTGGTCCAGGGACCACACTTGAAGTCGTCATTGCTTAAATTAATTTTAATTGCATGCTCAACCTCTTGCAACCAAAAGCATCCTAGCTGATAAGTGCTTTTGGAGGGCACATGACAATGGATATTGGGCTTCATACTTGCAAAGCCACGAGGCAATAGTAGTCCATCCGATCCTCACAACAGGCCAAGAGGCAGCTGATTTTGCAGAAGAGGAAACTGAAACTTAGAAAAATTAATGTTTGCCAGAACCCTTGTATTTGCCAGTGACAGAAACTTGGCTCCAAAGGAGTTTCGGCATGAAGGGAAGGTTGTTGACACAAGGATGTAGATAGAATCGGTGCAAACCCCAGCACAGCTGAATCCAGTGGCTCAAATTGTGTTGCTGGCTTCTTCCTTCAAGTACCAGACTACCTGAGCACTAGGTACCCAAGGCTCCCATCCCGTGACACTGGATTGGGACTGCAGAGGACAGTGTTTCTGTTGCCCACTGGCCACGTATAACCCTTGGCACCACTTGAGGAGAGTGAGAAGGGAAACCACGAGAACCAGGGTAGAGGCAGTCACTGCTAGGCTTAGGATGATGTGGCTCCCATCAGGTGGGAGGCATAGAGGTTGAGAAAAGCAGTCGGCTGCGTTTAGATTCAGATACTGTGGTAAAATTTCCGTTTAAACATATTTAAAAATCAGAGAAGCCTGCTTTCTTAGAATTCTTGTTGCAGGGTTTGATCCTGAAAATGTGGTCCCTGTAATTATAGCTCATATTTGACCTTGCAGCTCATAAATGCTAATTATGACCTCCTCCACTAGATTATATGGACCCTGATGGCAAGAAATATTTCATTCATATATTTCCAAACACAAATATTTGTTGGCCCTGCTGTGTGGCTCAGAGAATGTCACTGGTAATGTTGAGTCTGTTCTAGTTAGGAGATGAGATGGCATCTGGTCAGTTTGGCTCCCTGTGGACTGGGCATCCTGAGAGGGGTAGCCTCATGGCAGAAAGATCCACTTCATCACACTCTCCAGAAACAGAAATTTGTTTGATCACAATTTTGCTAAACACACACACACACACACACAGCAGTCAAGAATGAGTTTGACTACATATACCAGAAAACCCAACATAGAGCTTAAACAGATGGTGAGAGGGAAGGAGGGGAACAAGGATGCTGAGGAGGCCACCAGGAACGTCTACCATGATCTATATCTGTAATAAGATGCTCTGAGATTGGACTTGATATTTTTGAAACTTCAATACATAGAGGTGGGGACAGACCACTATTTTTACCTGAAAGCTGAAGCCTTCTTATTGCTCTAGGGAAAGCTTTATCTTTTGACAGAGACTGCACACTGATTTTGCAAAGACCCTGTAATAAGTCTCTTGTCATCCAACAGAAAAGGGCAGAACCTCTGAAGAAATTCTGAGCATGTTGTTGCAGACCACTGGTTGTAAAGTGCCATAGGCAGATGTGTTCCTTGAAGACAGAGTTGCATTTTTTTTGAGATTACATTTGATCCTTCCTTTTGGGTTTAAGACTGAAGATCCCAGGAACTAGCAGGGAGAACTGGCAAAGGCTGTCCTCCTGTTTCAGACACCAAGTTGGTAAGAGGTAGGATCCCTTAGGGGACTTGGCCTCTGGATTTAGGGAGCCATAATATTTTGTATCCCGTTTAAGTGTTTTCTTTTCTGTTTTTATTACTTTTTCAGAATGTTACCTACAGGAATAATTTATTAACTATCCGAACCTGGTCTCAGCTGGGGTCTGGAGATTAGGGAGGAAGGAGCCATGCTTGGGAAAACAGCAGTTATAAAATAGTAAGAGGCTATCGCCAGGGGACGAGTAAGATGTGCAGAGGTTGTTGAAGTGACAAGTAACATGCAGGACAGATTTTGAAACATGCTTGTCTCCCTCTGGGACCTCCTGGAGGCAACCTACTAAAACCCTGTATTTCTTGCTAAGTGGATGATTTGAGGCCTGGCCCTAACCCTGGCTATTTAAGGGAAGGGTTTCTCATTGGTTGAGCAACTTGGTAATACCTGGGTAAACACTAAGTGTTCACAGAAGTTTGACTTTGGTCTCAGTGTTTGCTCACATATAAGACTAGACTTGGCCTTGCCATTTGGGAGGCTAAATAGCCAAGTCTACCCCTTTGTCATATCTGGCATCTCTGAGCTGATTTAAAGATTTATTTTATTCTTCTACACCAAGAAAAGGCTGAAATTTGTGTGCATGCAAAGAAAACAGAGATGCGCTGGATCCTCAGGTGTGATTTTATTCTTTTGAAAGCAAATGATATTGGTCCGTTACCACATTTCTAGATCCAAAATCTGAGAACAAATTTTTCTGAAAGGATAATGGAGAGCCATAAGTACACCCTGAAATGTAAGAAATAAAAAAGGCAAGAAAGGGCAGTAACCTGAAGGGCATTTCTGCAAATATTCATGAAATATCTTCTTTCTTTGGTTCTGATCTGTATGCCTTTAATTTCTTTTCTTGTCATATTGCACCAGGTGGAAATTCGGGTACGATGTTGAATAGGGATGGTGAACAAGAACTTCTTTGTCTTGTTTCCAGTCTTAGGGGGAAACAGTTCAGTTTCCCACCATCAAATATGATGTTGGGTTTTTTGCATATTCCCTTATGGTGTTAAAGATGTTCCCTTCTATCCCTAGATGTTTGAGAGTTATCGTCATGACATTTATGTTTTTTTTCCTTCAGTCTGTTAAAAATTACATGGATTTATAAAGGTTGAATCAGGCTTGCATTCCTGATTCCTGAATTACACTTGGTTGTAATGTATTATCCTTGTCATATATTGCTGGGTTCCATTTGCCATTATTTGGTTAAGGATTTTTGTATCCATATTCATGAGAGATTATTGGTTCACAGTTTTCATTTATTGTAATGTTTTAACTGTCTTTGGTACTAGGGTAATTCCGCTCTCTTAAAGTGAGTAGGGAAGTATTCTGTCAGCTATTTTCTGAAAAAAAAAAAAAAATGCAGGGAATTGGTATTATTTTTTCTTTAAATGTTTGACAGAACTCACCAGTGAAAGTCTAGTGTTTCCTTTTTCTGTAAGAGCTTTAATTATCAGTTCAATTTCTTTAATAGATATAAGGCTATGGAGGTTATCTGTTTTCCTATGGGAGTTTTGATATCTCTTTCAAGGAATTAGTCTATTTCACCTAAGTTATCAAATTTGTGAGGAAGTATCTTCTTTGAGTGCCCAAAGCTTTAGTTTGTGAGATTGCTTCTGTGAGATTGCAGAAGCATCATAAACCAAATTCTCAAGTCAAGTAGGTGAAAAGATGATAAATCTTTATTTTAATCACTACTCTCAGAGTTTGAGGAAAGCCTGATAATGTGTTGGCAACATCGCCATCAGCCATATTTATCATGACAGAGTTGGCCTAACGTATCTTCCTGTCCCAATAGTTCAAAGTGAGCATCTATTTGGTATAACAAATGTGCAGGATAGTGACTTAGGAGCCAAATAGCAGCTGGGGATGATGGTACATGGTTCCTATACTATCATTTCAAGCTTTAAAATTGATTACTAAGTTGTTTTAATAACAAAAATGTGAAATCAATGTATTTTGGATAAAATACCAGATTTATTTTTTATTGCCTGACTTTATTCTACCATGATTGTAATATTCAGCTTTGGCCTTAACTTGGACCAAAGACCGATTTTACCATTTGCCAATATAGAATCTAGCCAAACACATAATCAGGGTGCCTCCAAAATGCACACACTTGAACACACACACACAAATACACACACACATTCATTATCCCAAGGTCACCAAGTCTCATCGGGCTGTAGTTATGATCCCCTTGACAATAACGTCTATGGTTTGTAAGTAGTTCTTCTTTTTACATGTACATTCTGAGCTTTTCCCATCTCAAAGTCCATATTAACTGGGTTAGAATGAATCTCAAATATTAACTTCCAAACTATTTTCAGGTCCCCAGGACCCCCCTCTGCACCCTAAATCTTGAATCTGATTTGTTTTGCAAAATCCTACTTCTCTTTTTAATTCTCTTACACAGATCCCCCAGCACTTTTTTTTTTTTTTTTTTTTTAAGATTTTATTTATTTATTTAAGACAGAGAGAATGAGAGAGAGAGAGCACATGAGAGGGGGGAGGGTCAGAGGGTGAAGCAGGCTCCCTGCCGAGCAGGGAGCCCGATGCGGGACTCGATCCAGGGACTCCAGGATCATGACCTGAGCCGAAGGCAGTCGCTTAACCAACTGAGCCACCCAGGCGCCCTCCCCCAGCACTTTTGATGCTGTGTAAACTCATCCACAGAAAGATGGGGAAATCATCTGGAGTTCACCTGCCATATCTGGGACTCATTTCACATCTGTATCATTTAGGCCTTAGGATTAGCTTTCCCACATATGACTAAACCATTAATTGACAGTGGTTTAAGCAAGACAGATGTTTATCTCTTTCTTATGTAAATGGAATCTAGGGGTGGCCTTCTCAGAGGCCAGAACAAGGGACAATAGAAGAAACAGAAGAGTACACTCTCTTCCTTGCAATGAGCTTTCTTGAAAGTTCCACATAAGACTTTTGTTTGTGTTACTGCTGTAGAGATGCTTGTTGTCTGTGAACACTAACTTCCTTAGAAAGAACATCCCCATCTTTAGCGGGGTCATAACTGTGTGAAACAAAAACTGTCTCTTGTAGTTCGGACATCTAGCCAATCAAAGGAGACAGAATGTCACGTCTAACATCTAGAAATTGTCCTTAAAGACATGCCCTTCTTCCTCTTTCCCTCTCCTGCTGGCTAGAATGCAGAAATGTTTGCTAGAGTTCAGAAGACATTTTGGACCATGGGGTGGAGGCTATATATTACGGATGTGGAACAACAAGACAGAAGGAGCTTAGGTCCTTAACCATTACAGAATGGCTCTACCAGATTTGCTTTGCATCCATGCAGACTGTTTTCTTCTGAGAGAGCCATAAACTTCTCTCCTGATTTAGTCATTGTTATTTTGACCATTGTTACAACAGCTGAACAAATACCACAACATACACAGATGGCTATCAAGTCCTAGACACTGCATCTAAACTGGAAGATTGGAGTTGGAATTGGAGAGCCATGCCCTATTTGGGGCACTTAGCAGAAGCTCTAGGGAGCTTTTGCTAACTTAGCATACCTTTCCAGCCCAGTCCCCTACCCAGAGATTCTGCACACCTTCCCATCCTATGGGAAATAATTATAGGAACTATGTCACTGATGGATATGCCTTAGGTATGGTAACAATGTGGAAGCAGGAAAGAACTTGAGATGAGCTATGCTGGAAGGCTGATGTTGATATGGGCAGAATCAGGAGGACAAGAGCGGGGAGGAGGATGTGGTCTGAGCTGATGATATCCATCTGGTGATGCCCATCGGCCAGCAGAGCAGCCATCTTGGAAGCCTCTGGGCTTCCAAGGGCGTTCTGTTTGAAGGCATGAGAGGAAACTGGTGAATCTAGAGAGGAGGGCAGACTCCAGAGGGAACTCACCCTGGAATGATCCAGGGTTGAAGGACTGAGAGGAAGTAGAGCAGACGCCGTCAATGGAAGAGACAAAGCAGCAGCAGCCTGAGAAAGGGCAAACCAGGGCAGTGTAGGATGACCAAGGTCCAAGGAGGAGCAGGTCTGGAGGGAAGGAGAAATGAAGTGGACATACCAAGGACTTAGGCAGGTGGGGCTGGCGGCAGCAGGGCAAGTGAGGAGGTCTGCTGTTTGGGAAGCTTTGGTGCCCACAGAGGGTGTTGCTCAGGGCCTATTACAAGTGGGACAGATGGTGGTTTCACTAAGTCGAAGTCAAAACAAATACTGAAAACATAAGAGGCAGCTGTGAAAATAACTTTGATGGATTGGACCATTTGCTAGGAAAACAAAGGTTATAGCCAGCCCTTACATTTGTATGATGCTCCGTGCCTTCTGGGCAGGACAGGCAACATAATTTGCAGGGCCTGGTGCAAAATCAAAATGTGGGTCCCTATTTGAAAACAATGAAGAATTTCAAGATGGTGAGAGCAGAGCATTGAAACAAGTGTGAGGCGCTGTGGGACCGCACACATTGCACACCCATGAAGCTGGCCTGCTTCCAAGCAGTCTCCTTCTTTAATTTCAGAGAGAATTTTCGAGATGCCCTGATCCACCCAAGTCATTTGGAGTGGATAGCTTTTTTGGCTGCTCAGCATTAGATCACCCTTCCTATTTGAAGGATGGAGGGATTCCCCATTGTATCGGTCCAGGTGGGAGGCATGGCCCCTCCACCGTGAAAACCTTCTCCCAGACCCCTGGACACCAGGGAACAGGCATGTGATCCAAACTCAGCTAATCAGAGGCTTCCTCCCAGGATTTCAAGGGTTTTTTTTGCATCACTCATAAGCATGCAGGATCCCAAGAAACACTTCCCTGGGGTGGTCAGAATCAAGAGGCCGGGGCAGAGGTGAGGGTCCAGAAGGAGCAGCGGTGAGTGTCCAGCAGGAACCAGGGCTAGTGTCCTATCCCACCTTCCCTTGGGAGCTTCTCCTGCATTCTCTGTCACTGATCCCCCCCTTTATGTTGCTCCTTCTCCAACGTGTAAGTTCAGGGGGGTCCCCAAGACCACCCTCAGGTTCAGCAAAGCTGTCATACTCCCATTTTTGCTTTTTGACCGTGAAAGCTCACAGATGAAAATCAGCACTAAGAGGAGCAGAGAGGAGGGCCTGGGAGAGTTCCAGAAGCAAGCAAGTTCCAGAAGCAAGTTCCATGTCATTTCCCAGTGGAGTTTTGGGCAGCCCTTACTTCTCCCAGCAACCGTGTGTGACAATACTATGCTGAGTCTTGACAACCAGGGGCACTCACCCAAGCCTTGGCGTCCAGAGTTTTTATGGTCGTTAGCCTTGTAGACACAGCTGACCGCCCTGCCCACAAGGCTAACTCTCATATCCAGCACCCCTGGAGGATGAGCTGATACTATGCGGCCCAAAGCCCCACCAGAGTTTACACGGTTATTGTAGACTCTCTAGGATGGCTCAAGAGCCCCCAGGGAAATAAAGACTCTCTTATCAAGCAGAACATTCCAAGGGCTCGGTGGTCACCTCCCAGAAGCTAGAGGCAAAGGCGACACCTTTCTCTGGGCAAGGTTAAAGCCTCCCCCCAGATTTCCCATCCATTTCTCCGGGTGCCCCAAGCCCTTTCTTGGCAAGCCCTTCTCAAGTCCCCAGCTGCCTAGATCCTCTTGATGACTCCTGAGGTAAGCATGGCTGATGCTGTGATCTCTGTTTCCCAAATGAGTCAGCCAAGGCCCAGACAGATCAAGGAACTTCCCCAAAGTCACACAGGTCATTCCAAGGCGCCACATCTCGTGACCCAGTCCCGTGTCCTTTTGGCTTCACCCAGCGGCCAGGGGCAGGAATCACTGCAACCGGCTGCAGCTGCCAGGAAGACTCAGTCCTTGGAAAGGCCGGGAGATTGAGGTCAGCTGAAATTCAGCATAAATATTTGAGGTTGTGAATTTTTTAAAGCCCAGATAAGCCTGCTGAAATGAACCCAGCCTTGGCCAGCCTTGGATGTTGTCAGGAGAGCACAGAGGCAGTTTGTGGATACATTTCTGTAGATCTTTACAAGTTTCCAAAAATAGTCTCCTTTTTCTATGTTGGGGAGGCTGGCCAGTCTTCCTAGGAGACGTGGCAATACCCGGGGGCATCCAGCGTCCGCTAAGTGGAAACAAGCCTTTAGCCCTGAGCTGGCTTCCCCCACCCTGACCTAGAGGTAAAAGTCCTCTGTGAAGCGCAGGATTTGTCTCCTAGCCAGGGGACAATTTTACCCTCAGCCGTACTGCCAGCTGGTCCCATCAGCAGCGGGGGGCCCTGGGAGAGCGATGATCACTAAGGTGAGCACAGGGCCCCGAGGGTGGGCGGATGCAGACACACAGCAGTTCTGCTGCTGGGCACACAGCCTGGGCCCTGCTCTGGAGGGATTCCCATTGCCAGCTGGGGCCTCAGACCCAGGGCAAGCAGGGTTGCTTGGAGAGAGCTGCTTGCAGAGAATCTTCTTGGTCTTTGCCGTGCTCCTGTTGGATCCTAGAAAACCCAGGGGCCTGGGAGACCATCTCTTCCAACTGGGGAGGCCGAGGTCACAACAGGGACCTGACATGTAGCCGCAGAGCTGGGACTTACATACGATGTTCCGGTACCTACTCCTTTAGGGGCGACCCCTCAATGCAGTGGGCTCTCCAGGATCTCAGAGAAAGGGGCCGGGTGCTGGGGCCGCATGCATGCGTTCATTCAGCAAACATTTACTGAATGCCTACTGTCATAGTTTCCCAGGGCTACCATAACAAATTACCACAAACTTGGTGTCTTAAAGTAATGGAAATGTATTCTTGTACAGTTCTGGAGGCAAGAAGTCCAAAATCAAGGTGGTGACAAGGCTGTGCTCCCTCTGAAGAATCCTGGGGAGAATGCTTCCCTGCCTCTTCCAGGTTCTGCTGGCTCCAGGTGTCCTTGGCTTGTGGCTGCATGGCTCTAAGCTCTGCCTCTGTCTTGATGTGACCTTCTCGCCTGTGTCTCCTCCCCTTCTCTTGTAAGACACTTGCCCTGGTTTTTTTAGGGCCCATCTTAATCCAGGATCATCTCATCCCAAGATCCTTAGCTTAATTATATCTGCAAAGGCCTTTTCCCCAAATAAGGTCACACACATAGGTTCTGGTGGACATAACTTTTTTTGGGGGGGTCGAGGAGGGGTGCTCCATTCAACCCACTATACCTACCACGTGACAGACTCTGTTCTAAACCCTGGGTGTGGCAGGAAGTGTGGCAGACGGGGCCCAGCTTCACGGGGGAGAGGGAAACAAGCTACGATTTATTATAATTTCCAGTAGAGAGAACTTCTCTGAAGCGCACTTGAGAAGGGCAAAGGGGCAGAGATTGTCCGGGTTGGGGGGTGTTCTCTTCAAAATAAAGTGGTCGGAGTTGCCCTCTTGCAGGACCTGCAGACACGAGAGGGGACGTGGTCAGTGCACGGCACTCGCACATGCCCAGATCCCCACCTGCCCCTGTCCAGGGGCCTGGGAGGCAAGAGGGTAACTTGAGCAGAGTGAACACCCGGTAGCTTGTGTTTCACAGAGCATGCATTGGAGGAGTCCAGCTCTTTTGGAAGCCTCTGTGGCTGCAAATGTCTGCTCAGTAGCAAGAAAAGAAACGGTAGAGGGTTAGGACGGTAGACGGGGGAATTTGGACTTTTAAGACTGTCACTTACTGAGTACTCGGAACGAGGCCCTGCATCCATCTTCCAGGATGCTAACTAGGACTCCTCTTGCCCGCAGAGAGTTCCTGAGTCCCCCCAGTCGACAGCAGTGGGCTCTCACATGTTCTGAAAGGAGGTGGTAAACAGAGCCCCACAGGAATGCCCAAAACTGCAAAAACTTGTGACTCTGGTTCCCCACACGCCTCCTGCGTGAGCAGTTCAGAGATTGATCAAAGACGGTCTTTTAAAGCAAATTCACAGATGTGGGGAATGTTATGGTGTTTCTCTTCCTCTCCTGAGGAGCTCCTCTTCCCTAAAGGGGGAGGGGGCCGGAAGAGAAACTGTGGCTGAGGTGAGGGGCGCAGGCAGGCCAGTCTGGCGCCCTTGGACTTGGCACTCAATGTCTCTTGAGCTGCCGGGGGGCAGGCCGGGGGCCACCGCAAGACCAGAGCACAGTGCGGTGACAAGTGGCACGCCCTTTCCTGGAGCTGTCCTGCACGCACAAAAAGGAGTGAAGGCAGCAAAGTGAGCATCTTGCATTCCCAGAGGCCGGTGGGGCCAGAATCGTGGGAGTCTTCTTGTGGCCAAGGGAGTGCCAAGGAAGGAACCAGAGCAGAGCCACCCTGGGGAAAACCTTGCCCTAGGGGGCTGCTTGCTGAGCCAGGGAACCTCCATGGTGAACCGTAGGGCAGGAGGTAAAGAAATGGAAAGGAGGGGCACCTGGGTGGCTCAGTCGTTAAGCATCTGCCTTCAGCTCAGGTCACGATCCCAGGGTCTTGAGATCGAACCCCACGTCGGGCTCTCTGCTCAGTGGGAAGCCTGCTTCTCCCTCTCCCATTCCCCCTGCTTGTGTTCCCTCTCTCATTGTTTCTCTCTCTGTCAAAATAAATAAATAAAATCTTTAAAAAAAAATAGAAATGGAAAGGAGCTCTGAGAAGTCAGACAAGGAAGATATCTCGCATGCCAGGGGGCCCAGGTGGTGACAGTGGTGGGAGTGAGCAGGTGGGATATCTCTCAACCCACAAAAGTGCACCCTAAAAGAGAGGAGAAAGAGGGCCGTTATGGGTTGAACTGTGTCCCTCCAATAGATATAATGAAGTCCTAAACCCCCAGGACCTGTGAACATGACCTTACTTGGAAATGAGGTTGTGGCTAATGTAATTAGTTAAGGTGAGGTCATACTAGAATAGGGTGGGCATTTCATCCACTGTGACCAGTGTCCTTATAGGAAGAGGGACATTTGGACACAGACACAGAGAGGAACAGGGCATATAAAGACAGAGGCAGGGACTGGAGCAATGTGGCCACAAGCCAAGGGACGCTGAAGCCACCAGAAGCTGGAAAAGGCAAGGAAGGATCCTCCCCTAGAGACTTCAGAGGGAACATGGCTTTGCCCAAACCTTGATTTTGGATCTCTAGCCTCCAGAACTGTGAGAGAATACATTTCTGTTGATTTAAGCCACCCAGATTGTGGTAATTTGTCACGACAGCCCTAGGAAATTAACATAAGGACCAACCATTGGGCATCTGCCCCAGCAGGTACCAGTGGTCAGATATTCCAACAGGAGTCCAACAGGACTGGCTTGTCTTCCCACCTTCTGCCCCTCCTGCTCACCCTTCTCCCCCCAATTCCAGAGAAGCCGAACAGCAAGGCATATGGGGGAGAGGAAAGGAAAAAGATGAGCTGAAGGACACCCCATACCCCGTTCCCGCTGTTCTTCTGCCTGGGCTGGGGGGGAGAGGCACTGGTTTGAATGGGAGGTGAGATAAAAAAAAAAGAAAAAGAAAGTTCTCGCTTAGGTTGGACTGGAATCTTTTTACTACCTGAAAATGACCAGAACAAGCTCTAGGATCCACCTTTAATGTGGGAAGTTGCCTCAAGGAGCCCAGACCTGAGAATCCACAGGAAACACACAGGTAGAAATATCTGACGGCCCTGAGCTTCCTCCGGAGACAGAGCGCCTCTCCAGCAGACTGTGGGGGGCAGCAGGAAGTCACCTTGGATTCCCCGCCATCCCTTGGGCTTTTCGGTAAAAGGAACCTTCAGTTCAGCTTCACAGAAATCTCAGATTCCTCTTCTCCCAAGGACTGAAACCTAACCTGGAGCTCAGGTTGCTGTGGGGAAATGGTCTAGACTTCAGGGGATTTACCAAACCCTTGCTCAGGCATCGGCTTCCCCTGGAGGCTGGGCTGCCAAGGTCACAGACTGGCCAGGGCAACGTTCTGTAGTGGGGACGTGCTTTCAGCAGGGGACGTCTCTGAGACTGTAGATAGTGACAACACCAGGGTAAATAGAGTCAGCCTTCCTGCTCGAGGCAGGGGGTGTGGCGCTTTGTTCCTGGCCGGCCGTGCTGTATGGGGTCGGTGGCTTTACCTTCAGGATTAACTGCAGGAAACAAGAACCCTCTAGCCGTTTCTAGGCAAAAGAGAGACTTCGTACAGGGAATTAGGTGCTTACAGAATCCCCCGAAGCCTGTTGAGGAGGGAGGGGCTCTAGGCTGGGTCTCTGGGAGTGTTTAAAGAGTAACTGGGGGGCGCCTGGGTGGCTCAGATGGTTAAGCGTCTGCCTTCGGCTCAGGTCATGATCCCAGGGTCCTGGGATCGAGTTCTGTGTCGGGCTCTCTGCTCCTTGGGAGCCTGCTTCTCCCTCTGCCTCTCTCTCTCTCTCTGTCTCTCATGAAAAAATGAATAAAATCTTTAAAAAAAAAAAAAAAAAGAGTAACTGGGATTTGTTTCAGTCGGGGATGGCAAGACATGCAGGCCTGGAAGTGACTGTCACGAAGGAAGATGTGTGTTGTCCTGAACGGAGCCCCAGAAACAGGAGGCTCAGCACAGGGAAGTACCTGGGTCAGTAGAGAGGTAGAAGGAGCAAGGGGAAATGCGGACAAGAGTCTTTCTCCTAGTTTCCAGGAAAGGAATGTGCTTCTGGACCAGCAGACTTGGGATTGGCTGGTGTGCATTAACTTCAGCAACTCTGGGGCGTAGGCGCTGGCCCACGTGTGTCTACACAAGAGCTCGTACATGAGTGTTCTTAGCAGAATTAGTCATAATGGCCAATAAAGAGAAAGTACCCCAAAGGCCCATCTAATGATGAAGAGAAAAAGAAAATGTGGTCTATCCATACAGTGGACATTATTCAGCAATAATAAGAAATGAAGTACTGAGACATGTCACCACATGGATGGAGCTTGAAAATACTATGCTATGCTATAGGAATTATATCTCAATAAAGCTGTTACAAAACAAATCATATAAACTTATGTCCACACAAAATCCTGCACCCGGATGTTTATAGCAGCTTTATTTATAATTGCCAAAACATGGAAGCAGCCAGATGTCCTTCAGGAGGCGAATGGATTAAACCAGCAGTACACCCAGACAGTGGGATATTCTTCTGTGCTAATGGGAAAAGAGCCATCAGGCCATGAAAAGACATGGAGGAAACTAAAGTGCATATTACTAAGTAAAAGAAGCCAATCTGAAAAGACCACACACTGCATGATTCTTAGATGACATTCCGGAAAATACAAAATTACAAAGATAGTAAAAAAGATCAATGGTTGCCACGGGTTGGAGGGAGGGGTGAACAGAATGAGCACAGAGGATTTTTAGGGCATTTAACCTATTCTGTATGATACTATAATGGTGGATACGTGTCATTATATATTTGTTTAAACCCATAGAATGTACAACACTAAGAGTGAACCCTCCTGTAGATGATAGACTCTGGGTGATAATGATGTGTCAGTGTAGAATCATTGATCATAACAAATGTACCATTCTGTGGGGAATGTTGATATTGGGGGAGGAGGTTATGGGGGACAAGGGGATATATGGGAACTCTGTACTTTCCACACAATTTTGATGTGAACCTAAAACTTGTCATTAAAAAAAAATAAGGCCTGGGGTGCCTGGGTGGCTCAGTCGGTTAAGCACCTGACTTGATTTCAGCTCAGGTCATGATCTCAGGGTCCTGGGATCCAGCGCCGTGTTGGGCTCTGGTGCTCAGCACAGAATCTTCTTGTCCCTCTCCCTCTGCTCCTCCCCCTGTTTCTGTGCTCTCTATCTCTAAAATAAATAAATAAATAAATCTTTTTTTTAAAAAGGCCTATTTTGGTGGAAATGCAAGCTGGTGCAGACACTGTGGAAAACAGTATGGAGGTTCCTCAAAAAACTAAAAATAGAACTACCATATGATCCAATAATTCCACCACTAGGTATTTACCCAAAGAAAACGAAAACACTAATTCAAAAATATATATATGCACCCCTATGTTTTTTGCAGCATTATTTACAATAGCCAAGATATGGAAGCAGCCCAAGTGTCCATCCATCGATGAATGGATAAAGAAGATGTGGTATATATACAATGGAATATTACTCAGCCATAAAAAGAATGAAATCTTGCCATTTGCAGCAACATGGATGGACCTAGAGGGTATAAAGCTAAGTGAAATAAGTCAGTCAGAGAAAGACAAATACCATAGGATTTCGCTCATAAGGCGAATTTAAGAAACAAAACAAGTGAACAAGGAAAAAGACAAACAAAAAACCAGACTCTTAAATACTGAGAACAAATTGGTGGTTGCCATGGGAGAGGTGGGTGGGGGGATGGGGCAAATAGGTGATGGGGATTAAAGAGCACATTTATTGTCATGCGCACTGAGTAGTGTATAGAATCATGATATTTATGCCTGAAATGATAATAGTGTATATTAATTATACTTGAAAAAAATAAAAATAAGTAAAAGGCAGGTATATGAATAGAAAAAAAATAAGGCCTATTTTTTAAAAATCACATAAGGGAAAGAAATCACTTAGAGTCTGATCACACATACATGATCACTCAACAGTTTGACTCACGTACTTGCAGTCTCTGTAAACACTTTTTATATAAACAGTTTCATGTTATAGTGTTTTAGCCTGTTTTTCTTCACCTAGCAATATGCTATAAACATTTTTCTATGTCAATGAAGATTTTATTGCATTTTATGATATCTGCATGGAAATCCATTATGTAGATAAACTACAATTTATTTAAACACTCCACATTCTCAGACATCATCTTAATTTGTGTCAGTATAAATAACACTGTGATGAACATCACATGTTCTTCGAATAAATTCTTAATGATAATAAAATAGTGAATATTTGTTGAATGCTTAGTAAGAGCCAATGACTGAGCTGAGTGCTTCACAAATGTCTGGATTAAAGAAGTCTCAGAGAACCTTAGGAAGCAGGTATTATAATTAATCCCATTTTACAGATAAAGTAACTGATGCTTGGAGATAGTAAATAACTTGCCTGTGGATAAACAGCTAGTAAATGGTCAAGGCTACACACTTAGGTTTATCTGATTCTAGAACTTGAATAGTTATTTCTGATGCCTACATATACAGAATTAGTTTCTGTATCTTTTAATTCTTTTGATACCTTTGTTAAATAGCCCTCAAGAAAATTCATTCTAATAGTCCCCACCAAAAATGCAGGAAAGTGGTCACAACCCTCATCCACACTAATGTCACGGTTCTTTGTAGTCTGCAAGCTAAAAATGGCTTCATGTTATTGTTTCAATTTGTAATTTTTAAGTTACTTGAGAGATTCCATGTTTTTATATTTATTGGCTGTATTTATTGTTCAAGAATCAATTTTTCATGTGCCTTTTTTCTCTTTCAATGGGCCATTTATCTTTTTTCTTATTGATTTGCTTAGCAATATCCTAGCTATCATACACTTTTCAAGTATTTTTCACACTTCATGCTTTTTTCTTGTAACTTGACAATTTCCATTATTTCTTCATTGACTTTTAGGCTTAGACTTTGCAAGTGTTCCCTTACTAACTCCTCTAGGCCCAAGTACAGAGTCAGTAGGTATGCAGACAGAAAGCTGACACGGCCAGCCAGCCAGCAAGCCCCCTCCTAAAATGCTTTAAAACCAGACTCTGCTCTTACTTTCTCTCTGATCAGATCCAGAGTCACTAACCACAGTCTTGGCTCTCTGTCACAAAAGGTCAGAAGACATGTCAGGTATAGAAGGCCAGTATCCAAAGTACGATTTGGAGCTGACATTTGGTGTAAAATACAGCACAAATCTTAGCAGTGTCCTCCTTAGACATTTGCTAATTGATTAAATTTGTTTTTATTAAGATTTTTCACATACCATAAAATTCACTATTTAGAAGTGTAAAATTCAGTGGTTTTTTATTCCAGTCCCAAAGTCGTACAGCCATCCCCACTATCTAATTTCAGAAATGTTTCATCACTCCAGAAAGAAACTCCATACCCATTAGCAGCCACTCCCCGTTCCCCCTCAGTCCAGCCCTGGCAACCACTCATCGACTTTCTGTCTCTCTGGATTAGCCCATTCTGGACACTTCCTAGAAATGGCATCCTACATTATGTGGTCTTTGGGTCTGGCTTCTTTCCCTTAGCATCATGTTTTTAAGGTTCATTGCTCCATGCCGTGGGCTTCATTCCTTTCTGTGGCTCAATAACGTTCCATCAGATGGGATTTTGTCTAGCCATTTCATGTGCATGGACATTGGGTTGTTTCCAAGTTTTGGCTATTATGAATAATGCTGCTATGAAAAATCCATGTCCGGGCTTTTATGCAGACCTATGTTCTGTTTCTCTTGGGTAGATGGACAAGAGAGTGGCTGCATCATTTGGTACCGCTGTGTTTAATGTTTTGGGGGATCTGCTGGACTGTTTTCCCCTAGCTCCTGCACTGTATTTTCATTCCCACCAGCAATGCGTGAGGGGTCCGATTTTCTCCACATCTCTGCCAATACTTATATATTTTTATTACGGCCAGCCTAATACAGGGAGAGACTTTTATACTGGGTGGACTTTGAGTCCATTTAAATAAAGACAAGCCTTTTGGGGTGCCTGGGTGGCTCAGTCAGCCGAGTCACTCTTGATTGCGGCTCGGATCTGGATCTCAGGGTCGTGAGTTTAAGCCCTGTGTTGGATTCCACACCCAGCGTGGAACCCACTTAAAAAAAAAAAAAAGGCTTTAAAGTGGGTCTTCTAGGGAACCTGCAGTCAGGTCAAAGAATGACAAGTCTTTGGGAATGACATTTTGGGAGAATTCCAGCTCCCTTTTGCTCCAGCCAGTACTGGAAATGTGGATTTATTTTTCAAGACTGCTGCTGAGCGGGCGAGTGGAGGATGGGACTAGAGCAAGTGAAAAACCAGAAATGTGGGGCGCCTGGGTGGCTCAGTCGTTAAAGCGTCTGCCTTTCAGCTCAGGTCATGATCCCAGGATCCTGGGATTGAGCCCCGCATTGGGCTCCCCGCTCGGTGGGAAGCCTGCTTCTCCCTCTCCCACTCCCCCTGCTTGTGTTCCCTCTTTCGCTGTGTCTCTGTCAAATAAATAAAAAAATAAAATCTTAAAAAAAAAACCCAAAAAACCAGAAATGATATTCATACGCAAAATTTTCAGATTTTTAAAGCACCTTTTGATGGGCCCAACTGAAAATACTCTTGCATCAAAACCATCTGTGGGCCCCAGTTAGGATCTTGGGCGTAGAAAGAGGTGGTTTGGTGGGATAGTATGGTTTTCAATTGTTTTAAAGCAGGAGAACCTTTTTGTCAGGGAGAATTCCACTCCGTACCAAGGGTAATACGTAAAATATTTCACAATCCAAAGGCAGAGGCTCCCGCCCATCAGAACAGACACGGGCCTTAGCTGTGCTGGGTGCCGTCCTTTGAGTGGGCTGGATGGTGAGGAGATGGCAGGGCATCCGGGAGGGGGTCCCTCCGGGAGCAGCCCCCAGGGCAGAGCTGCCACAGATTCACAGATGAAAGTGGAGCTTCTCTTTTTAAGTGGTGCTGGGAGAGGAGAACCTGGCTGCTGAACCCTGCTGGGCCCTGGGCCCTCCAGCCCAATGCGCTGGGCCCAGGACTCCCCTGACCCCACCTTCTGCGCCTCCCAACCCCCTGGGCTTTCCTTGTGCTCCAAATTCCCTGTGACTCCACCCCCTGCGCTCTGGACCCCGTGGCCCTCTCCCTCTTGGGCCCCCTTGTGCCTGGGTGTCCTGCACCACCCCTACCTCCTACCTTGGGGGGACCAGAGCTCTGGAGAGGAGTCTAAAGAGCTCCTGGGCCTCCTTTGGTTTGATCTTTTGGATGTGTGCTTCTCACCCCTCGGAGGGTGGGAAGGGGAGTAGTAGGCCTGGGGCACAGGGGCTCTACTCTGGCACAGGGGTGGGGACTCTCTGGGGTCCCCCCATTCTCCCGCAAGGTGGCTGCCCCTTTCCTGGGACCCTCGGGCTTGCTACTCCCACTGCTTCTCCGGGAACGTCATGGGGCCCATGGTGGGGGGGCGGGGGTGCTGCTGGGGCTGCGGTGGGGACTTCCGCCTTCATTCCCGTAACCCCACCACTGCCATGCCTCATGCGGGAGTGCTTCTGGGGGAGGGGTGCCTCCCTGGAGGGCCCCCATCTGTGCCCAGGCTCTCTTCTCATCACCTCTTCCAATGCTCCAGCCCCACGAGCAATTCCGCCCTCCTTGTTCATGAGATGCTTTCTTCCCTCCCCCCCTCGCCCTCTGAATGTGTAGCCTGGCTTTGCTGGGTGCCCTGCTCTCCTGGGTGGGTCCCTCTGAACCAGGTTCAGTCTCCCTGCTGGATGGAACTGGCTGAATTCCACACTCCTGCCCCAGAAGGAAGCACCCTAGTCAAGGTGAGTACTGATTTTTCATGGAAACAACGACATCTCATCTCCCATAAGGAAGGCATATTAAAAAAAAAACAAAAGTAAAAAGTGGAAAAAAAAAAAAAAAAAGGAAGGCATATTCACCTGTCGTGTGTCTTGGACCCCGAGGCTTGAGAAAAAAAGCCTCGGCATTACTGGGGTTTTCACTCAGGAACCTCTGACTCCTGTCTGAGCCCGGTTTCTCCTGGGAGTCTCATCAGCAGGTGACAGGCTGCTGGACTGTCCTTCGTGATTGGCACCCGTCCTGGCCGGATCGTTTCCTGCCGTCGTTCTTCATTCAGCTTCAAGGGCACGGTCTTTGGCGGCAGCAAATGGGGTTCGATTCTCATTTCCACAGCTGCTGAGTGATCTCAGGGGCTCACCTGGCCTCTGCGGACCACAGACTCCTCAATTGTGAGCCCGAGAGAAGCCAGTCCTCTTTGCCGGGAGGGTCGAACCGGCTGACGTCCATGCCATCCGGAGGGGCCCACGGGAAAGGAAAGTACGATGCTCAGACCCCGCACGGCTCACTGGCCCCATCCACGCTGGGGACAACACCGCCCTCCAGCGGGCACCCACGGCCCCGGGGCCGCAGGAAGGCTGCAGATGGAGCGGGGCAGCCTTGTGGTTCCCAGGGGCGTCAGAAGGCAGACTGTCCAGGTTGGAATCCTGCTTCTGCCCCTTACTGCGTTCCTTTGCACTCGCTGCTTCTCTGTGGGTTTGGGTCTTACCTGCTGGGAGTAGAGGGACCTAGCTCAAAAATGGTCTGTGCGGCGTGAATGACCTCAAGCACCTACAGGACTTTTAGTAGAGTCCAGGTGAGGTCACAAGCACCCATCAACACAAACCAGTCCTGCCTGTCATAGCCCCTCGGGGCCTCCACCTCCAGGAACAGCTTAAGGGAGCACGGCATGTGGGCTCTCAGGAGTTGTAAATGGCACTTTAAAACTAGAAGCTTATCATTTGATCAAAACAGCAGAGAGGGAAAATGGCCCCTTCCAGGATGAAACCCAGGGCTCTGGGAGGCTGCCTTTGTGAGTCTAGACGGAGTTCAGGAGTTCATGGAGAGAAGACTCTAACTCCCAGTTGGGGTCCTATTTCCACACTGAGATACAGCCTCAGCTTTTCAAATCGGGTCAGCAGCTTGCTAGGGGGGATTATCTTGATGCCTAATTAATTAGTTGGAAGTAAAAGGACTTTTGCAAAGTGGAGGAAAGACATCACTATCGGGTCATCTGTGTTAAAGTGACAGCTAATTAATGCCATTTTAATTAGGACATGACAGCGATTTAATTTGCTGTGGCAGTAGGGTGCTCTCCTTGGGGGTGTGGTGGGACACCCCCAAAGCTGCGGGTCAGAGACCTGCATTTGGGTGCGTTCCGTCTCCATCACCAACCACAGGTGTCACCCAGGGCATGTTATCTAACCTTCTCAGGGCATGTTTTCCTTCGCTGAGAGGTGAGTATTATTAAACCCACTTCAGCCATTAAACACGGTGATTGATGAGAACACAGTCTAGAAGATATTAGGTCCATCACATCGTGATCATTTCTCTCAGCTACAAGGCCCAGGGAGCCCAGCTTTACCAGAGAGGGGAGATTTTTGTCTCGGTGTTCCTTAACCTTTTACCGATCACCATTTTCCAACAAGGACTCAAAGAAAAAAAAAAGTCTGAAATATTGTGATGATTACCAAAATGTGACACAGACACACAAAGTGAGCAAATGCTCTTGGAAAATGGTGTTGATAGGCTTGCTAGAGGCAGGATTGCCACAAACCTTCAATTTGTTAAAAACAAAACAAAATAAAAAAACACAGGAGCACCTGGATGGCCCAGTTGGTTAAGCGTCTACCTTTGGCTCCAGTCCTGATCTTGGAGTCCTGGGATTGAGCCCCACATTGGGCTCCCCGCTCAGCGGGGAGTCTGCTTCTCGCTCTCTCTCTGCCCCTCCCCCTGCTTGTTTGCTCTTTCTCAAATAAATAAATAAATCTTAAAAAAAGAACAAACAACTCACAGTCTCTGTGAAGCACAGTAAAGCAAAGTGCAATAAAGCGAGGTATGTCTGTTCCTTCTGCGGATCTGTGATAACCGGTTGGATAATCTCTGCCTACAAGCGTGAGCCAGTCACAAACGCGTCATGGGACTGGGATGCCTCCTGTCCGCCATCGTCCGTCATCACTTTATGACAAAGAGGCTGACCCGCCCAACTGACAGGAGCTGGGACTTTCATGAACATCAGTATCAGGATGTGGCATGATCAGACTTGGGGAGGCGCCACTCCAACGGGATGGGGAAGAATCCCCAGTGAAAACGAAGATGCTTTATTTCTGAACACCAAGAAAACCGAGCAGAGCCCTTCTGGGGGAAGGAATTCTGTGTCCAGTCTAGACAGGAAGCGGGTAACTTCATAGCCAATTGCTGGGTCGTCAGCCTTTTGGGGCAACAGTGGTGGAAGGAAGCACTGAGCGCCGTATCCCAGAGGCCGGTCCGGTTCATCAGGTGCTCTGTGCACTGTGGGCCCATCGCAGATGACTCCTGTTCTGCAGGACACGGCTGTCCCAAGCCACTTAGCGAAACCTCCAGATGATGAATTCAAAGAGAGCCTTGGGGGAACATTGGTAACAACTGCATACTTGAAGAGACATGAGGAAAATGTAGTCCACTGGAGAAAAAGAATGCAGACCAACAATTGAGACCTGAGTGCACCCGTGGAGTACCCTTGAGTGGGGTCAGCCTGTTGCTGAAGACACGAATCCTGGGAGGAAAGGCTGCTAGGCATCTGAGCACTCTGGCCCAGGGATAACCGCCCCCAAATTCACCTGTCAAAATCCTATCCCCCAAGGTGGGGCCTGTGGGAGGTGATTAGGTTATGAGGGTGGAGCCTCGTGAATGGGATTAGTGCCTGGATTAGTCAGGGTTTTCCAGAAAGAGAGCCCATTAGGAGATCCAGTTACCGATAAGAGGAGATCTACTAGGGGATTTGGCCCACATGGTAATGGAGGACTGGAAGCCCGCAGTCCAGTCTCCAAGCCAGAGAATGAGGAGAGCCGAGGGTATAATTCAGTCTGAGTCTGAGGCTGGAGGACTGAGGAGCTTGCTGGTTTTAAGCCCTGGAGGCTGAGGGCCCAAGAACCAAGAGCTCCGGGCTCTGAGGGTAAGAGAAAACAGACATGGAATCTCCAGGACAGAGAGAACTCACACTTCCTTCCCCTTTTTGTTCCATGTGGGCTCTGCAGGGATTAGGTGATGCCCGCCCACGAATATCCTCAGCCTACCGAATCAACACTAATGTCTTCCAGAAACACTCCCACAGGTACACCCAGAAGTAATGCTTTCCCAGCTACCTGGGTCACCCAAGCCCAGTCAAAGTGCATGTGAAATGCACAGTTCCCTTATGGGCAGAGACAGCAGCGAGCTCGCTTTCTCTCCCTCTGCTCTCCACCAGGCCAGGATACCAGAAGCCGGCCATCTGCAAGCCAGGAAGAGGGCACTCATCAGATCCTGGATGTGCCAACATCCTGACTTTGTTCAGGGCCAGTATGTTCAGGCAGCTGATGATGTTGGGTCTAAGCCAACGTTTTTCAATCTATAGGACACAATCCATCACAAGAGTATGGGATCAATTTAGTATGGTATGACTAGCATTTAAAAAATATAAATAGAAAATATCTGAAAAAAATCAGAGTAAAGGTAGTCATTGTTTGGTAAAAGTTTACTTTTCAGGCATATATGTGTGTGTCCACTGGGTTTTGATGTAAAATATACTTCCTATTATGGGTCTCTATCCAAAATGTTGAAAAACACTGGTCTAGGGCAATCACGAAGCTCCCACGCCCCCCATCCCCTGCCCTACTTCCAGCTAACACTGAAAAGAAAAATTAAAGATATGAATATGCATGTTGCTAAAATGAAAAATATCGAATAAATGTATTAAAAATATTTAATCATACGCTTAAAGCTAGGTACCCTTTTAAAAACCCTTGTAAAGTTGGCAAGATTAGGACAGTCATCCAGCCCAGGGCTGGTGAGAGCATTCACATAATGTGTGCCTCTGGAAGGTTATTTTGTGACAACACATCACAAGTGATTTGGAGTCTTTGCCCAAGTAATTCCAGCTCTAGGAATTTATCTAAAGAAATGATCAAATGTGCAACAAAAAGGAATTGAGTAAAGGAATGATGATATGGTCATATATGGAATTCTATGCACGCATTGAAAATATTTCAAATTGTTGCATGGAAGAATTCCCACCACATGTGAAGGAAATGAAGCATGCTTCAAATCAGCATGTGGAGTGTATTTGAAGTATATTTACATGAGGAAACCTATCTCTGTGTGTCCCTTTGCCGAAACAGTTTGAAAGAACATGCACCAAGTTAAATGGTAAAATTATAGGTATTCCTCTCTTCACCCCATCTTTTTCTTAATAGCCTTCTGACTTTCCAGTAATGAATGGATATTACTTGAGGATCAAAACTAATAAAAAGCTTTCAAAGTGAGTGGTATTTGCCATTGCTGGAGCCAGGAAGGAGATCCTCTCCCCACCCTCCCTCCTTTGCAAGGGGCCAGCAGTGCTGGGCACATTATGACCATGTGTTTTGCAAGCACATGCCCGGTGTGTGGTGGGGAGCCCACCTGTCTGGTGCAGGCATGGCATCCAAGTGCCTGGAAAATCAGGGCTCTCATTTCCTGGTTGGTACATGGACATCTCGAACCCTATTGTATCCACCTTGCAGGGGTGAATGAGAAGCCAAGGAGAGACAATTTGAAAAGTGTCAGGTGTCACATAAATCCACGTTGTTATGCCTCGTCATGATTCAGTAGAGAGAAAAAAGGTGATTTGGCCATGAGCAGAACCAGAACAATCCATTCATAATCCAAATTCTAAAAATAGCACTCAGCAACGCCAATCTAGGGAGAATTAGAATCATTCGAGAGTCTGGAAAATGTGAGCCAAAGGAGGTCAGAAGGAATGGAAAATTGGTTATGCATACTTTTGTTAGAAAACTCCTTTTTTAAATTTAAATTCAATTAATTAACATATAGTATATTATTAGTTTCAGAGGTAGAGTTCAGTGTTTCATCAGTCTTATTAAAATGCTTTTTTTGGGGGCACCTGGGTGGCTCAGTCGTTAAGCGTCTGCCTTCGGCTCAGGTCATGATCCCAGGGTCCTGGGATCGAGCCCCGCATCGGGCTCCCTGCTCAGTAGGAAGCCTGCTTCTCCCTCTCCCACTCCCCCTGCTTGTGTCCCCTCTCTCGCTGTGTCTCTGTCAAATAAATAAATAAAATCTTAAAATAAAATAAAATAAAATGCTTTTTTTTAAAGATTTTATTTATTTATTTGAGGGAGAATACAAGAGCAGGGTGAGGGACAGAGGGAGAAGCAGACTCCCCACTGAGCAGGGAGCCTGATTCGGGGCTCTATCCTGGGACTCTGGGATCATGACCTGAGCCAAAGGCAGATGCTTAACCGACTGAGCCACCCAGGCACCCCGATTCATCGGTCTTATATAACACCCAATGCTCATTACATCACGTGCCTTCCTTAACGCTCATCACCCAGTTACCCCATCCCCCCTCCCCTCCAGCAACTCTCAATTTGTTTCCTATGATTAAGAGTCTCTTACCATTTGTTTCCCTCTCTGATTTAATCTTGTTTTATTTTTCCTTCCCTTCCCTCATGACCCTCTGTTTTGTTTCTTAAATTCCACATATGAGTGAGGTCATATGATACATGTCTTTCTCTGACTGACTTATTTCGCTCAGCATAATACCCTCCAGTTCTATCCACGTCCTTGCAAATGGCAAGATTTCATTCTTTTTGATGGCTGCATAATATTCCATTGTATATATATATATATATATATATATATATATATATATATATAACATCATCTTTATCCATTCATCTGTCAATGGACATCTGGGCTCTTTCCATAGTTTGGCTATTGTGGACATTGCTGCTATAAATATTGGGGTGCAGGTGCCCCTTCAGATCACATTTGTATCTGTGGGGTAAATACCTAGTAGTGCAATTGCTGGGTCATAGGGCAGCTCTGTTTTCAACTTTTTGAGAAACCTCCATACTGTTTTCTAGAGTGGCTACACCAGCTTGCATTCCCACCAACATTGTAGGAGGGTTCCCCATTCTCTGCATTAAAACCAAAGACCCCACCAAAAAGGAGAATTATAGACCAATATCCCTAATGAACATGGATGCAAAAATTCTCACCAAAATACTAGCCAATAGGATCCAACAGTGCATTAAAAGGATTATTCACCATGACCAAGTAGGATTTATTCCTGGGCTGCAAGGTTGGTTCAACATCCGCAAATCAATCAATGCGATACGCTGTATACATAAAAGAAAAGACAAGAACCATATGATCCTCTCAATAGATGCAGAAAAAGCATTTGACAAAGTACAGCATCCTTTCTTGATTAAAACTCTTCAGAGTGTAGGGACAGAGAGTATATACCTCAACATCATAAAACGCATCTATGAAAAGCCCACAGCGAATATCATTCTCAATGGGGAAAAACTGAGAGCTTTTTTCTTAAGGTCAGGAACACGACAGGGATGCCCACTCTCACCACTGCTATTCAACATAGTACTAGATGTCCTAGCCATAGCAATCAGACAACAAAAAGAAATAAAAGGCATCCAAATTGGCAAAGAAGAAGTCAAACTGTCACTCTTCACAGGTGACATGATACTCTATGTGGAAAACCCCAAAGAAAACTCCTTGATGAACAAATCTTGTGTGTGTTGCTAAGAGCTGTCGTGTAGGGCTGTGCTGAGGTCCATGCTCTGTGGATTGGGGAAGGGCCAACATTCTGTCATCACGGGGATCCGGCTTTAAATCTTGGCTCTGTTCCTCTCTAGCTGGGCAACTTGAGAAAAGAGCCTCCTAGCCTTGGTTTCCACATCTGTAAAATGCGGACCTTGCAGGGACATGGTGCAGATCAAAGGAGATAGGAATTAACAGGCTCTTGTATGATGGTTTGCTGTAGATGTCTAATAGGTACTGCTTTTAAAATTACTACTCTTACTCTTACTATACTATTACTACTACTACTATTACAGTTATTTCATGTCCCAGGTAGATGACAACCTATCAGGGGTGCAGGAGAAGGCAGCTTGCCCCTGGGGGAGAGGTTGGGTGCCCTGTGAGACCCCTTCAAGGCAAAACCGCCATCAGTCTGGGACTTAGGCCACCTCTAAACATGCTACGTTCGAGGGAGAAATGAACAGTGCACTTATCTCCATTCTATTCACAAGGGCAAGTCATGTTCTCTCCTGCTGTGTTTTTCAGTTAAAGGTGGACAGAATCTGAAAGCGCATGGCTTTACTTCACCTGCCAACAGCTCCTTCCCTTCCCAGGTCCAATAGCAGGAGAGCTGAGCCCAGTTTCCTGCTCCTCAGTTGGCGCCCTCTGTGCTCCTTTCCACTTCCCCGTAAGGAAATGTGGTTTCTGTTGGTTTCTCTCGTGGACCGATGAGCCATCCAGCTTGCCCCAGGGAATCATTTCTGCAGGGAAGCGTGTCTGAAGGCCGCTCATCACCGGGATCGTCCAATGAGAAGCAGAATCAGACAAAGATGGACTTGGCCTACTCGGTAGTGTCAGCATGGAAGAAACGAAGCACCGAGTCCAGGCTGAATGCTCTGTCCTGTGTCTGTATGGCCAGGGGAGGTTTAGGGGTTCCTGCAGACTACGGCTGCTTTGCCCCTCCCAGGTCAGTCTGAGGTCAGTCTGGGGGGCTCCTGGCCCGGCCCTGGTGTGACGCCAGGCCTGCCTGAGCCCAGGGTACTCCATTCAAAACAGCCCCCTTGGGGCGCCTGGGTGGGTGGCTCAGTCGTTAAGCATCTGCCTTCATTCAGCTCAGGTCGTGATCCCGGGGTCCTGGGATTGAGCCCCAAGTGGGCTCCCTGCTTGGCAGGAAGCCTGCTTCTCCCTCTCCCACTCCCCCTGCTTGTGTTCCCTCTCTCGCCGTGTCTCTGTCAAATAAATAAATAAAATCTTAAAAACAAAAACAAACCCCAAAACCAGCCCCCTCACCAGTATCCCTGATTCCATGCTAGCCACGCTGCAACCCAATCTCCACAGTCAGAAAAAAAGCAATATCCTAACTCCTTACCTGGTCCTTGGACCAACAATCCCCTAACTCCCGTCCCTGGGCTTGGATGACCTGGACCCCAGCCCCATGACCTCCGACTCTGCCAGATTCCCTTCTGCTGGTAGAGTGCAGCCAGCTCCCTCCCGTGCCAGAGGCTTTGGACTTGGCTGCCCCCTGCCTGAATGAGGTTCCTTCTAGCTCAGGCTGCAGCGGACACCTTCCTGGGTGATCCATCCAATTTCAAGAAAGCATCCTGCCCCTTTCTCATTACCTTGTTTTCTCTATGGTCCCCATTACCTTCTGCAAATACTCAGCCACTCTTGTAACCCAGTGGTTTCTCCACTGGAATATTGGAATAGAAGCTTCCAAAGAGAAGACCCTGCATGCCCTGTCCACCATGTCACCAGCTCCTGGAAGAGTGGGGGTGCTCCGTTGAGTGAATCTGCCACAGACAGTTGGGAGCTCAGGTGCACCGCTTAGTGGACTCTGCGTCCTTTCTTCCTCAGCTTTGGTGATTGAAGTTTTGGAGTCTCATGTGATATGTTGACCCAGTGCTTTATGATTTCTGCATGACTCGTCTGGAAGATTCTAGTGCCAGGGGATGGGGGCGGAACCTTGAGGGTGTAGTAGGCAGAAGAATGCCAAGCAAGGTTTGAGGAAGATCTAGAAGACCCTGCTTCTAACCCTGCTCTGTCTTATCTGGCGTCTGGCCTTGAGCGAGCAACAGCAATAAAATGCAGATTTTCCATAAACTGGAGGTATATGCTAAAGACCAAAATTCTGTTTTAGTCTCTCCAATCTTTACCTTGGGAAATGCAGATGGGGTTGTTTTGAGCCCCATAATTCTGAGATCTAGATCCTAGAGAGTGATGGCTCTAGGCCTGGGTTCTCAAACTTTTAACAAGCTTGTGAATCACCAGGAGAGCTGTAAAAACAGATTGTCCGGCCCCAGTCCCAGAATTTCTGTTCAGCAGGTCTGGGTGAGAGCAGAGAATAATCTGCATTTCTAACATGTCCCCAGGTGATGGGATGCTGCTGGTTGGGGACCACACTTTGAGGACCACTAATCTAGGCTGAGGTCTCAGGCAATGAGGGTCACCAACTTAGATTTGCACAGTGAACAATTCGAGCGTCAGATGCACTCTTTTTTGGGGGGAGAGGGGCAGAGGGAGAGAATCTTAAGCAGGCTCCACGCCCAGCACAGAGCTTGATGAGGGGCTCGATCTCACGATGCTGAGATCAAGAGTCCGACGCTTAACCGACTGAGCCACCCAGGCGCCCCGTCAGATGCACTCTTATTCCTCCCAACAATCCCGAGAAGTGGGTATTATCAAGCCTGATCTACAGATAAGCAGGTTTGCAGTGTCATAGAGCAAGTCCCTGCCTCCAATCCCACACAACCAGCTGGCCCTCCCCGAGCTTCCCAGAGGGGCAAACGTCTTAGACACCCAACATCCTGAAAGGTCACCATGCCCCACATCCGCTAAGTCCTGTTCCTCTGGTGGGAACGGCCACGGTCGCAGGGTCTCCTGGTCTCTGTTTCTCTCTCCTCCCAAAAGCAGCGGACACCACAGCCTTCTCAGTTAGGGAAGGGGTTTAACTTTCTGTTCTGATATGCGCTACCTGTGTGACCTTGGACAGGTTACCTAACCCTTTATAGTTTACAAGTAGCTTTTTTTTTTTCTTCTCATTTATCCTCTCATTTGATAGCTCCAATGATCCAATTGAAGATCCCATGTAAGCTCCCCCCATCGCCTGCAGGATCAAGTCCAAGATTCTTGGTAAGGCATTCAAAGCTCTCCAGATCTAGCCCCTGCCTCCTTCTCCACCTTCCCTCTGGACTGAAGCTCTTCCTTCTCGTATTCTCAGCATGATGGTTGGCACACAACACTCAGCCATGGGAGGCCATGTGGGGCCATGCTGTGCTTTCCTCCTTCGTCCCTGTCTGGCTCACCCTTCCTTTCCTTCTTATCCATCTCACTCCTACTCTCTTTTTCAGGCGGTCCGAGTGAACATTCCCCACAATGGCTCATATGTTTAGTCATCCAATAAGTATTTATTGGCCACCTGCTCATGCCAGGAACCGTACAAGATAGATGCTGGGGCCCTGTCTAAGTTACATGTTCTGCTGCAACCAGTACCCATATTCATGGCAGCACTTAGGTCACAGGACTGGAATTGCCCAGCCAGTTCAACCATCAGTCTGCCCGCGAGAACTTAGAGCAGAGCAGAGCTTATTTACATCTGTGCTTTCCACAGTGACTGTGCAATTAATATGTGTTAAATCAAGCCCTACAAGATATTTATGCATTTTTCTTGTATTTCACTCTATCTGGTTAATCTTGATATTATAGCGACTTCCTAGTGTTTATATTCTTATGCAGACATATCTAAAATGAAATAGAATACGCTTACTAAAAATAATTACAATTCACCCTTCAAGAGCTTATACATTCTACAATTCCTGATTCAATCTTTTTTAAAGGTGTCACCTGAACCCCAAGACTCCCCTCCCCCCACTGCCCTTAACTTCCCCACCTGCCAAAAAAAGTTGTAAGTTGAGAGCGAAATATGCTGTGCGGATACTTACCCTTCTTTTTCATTAAGTATCAAACAACTTCCAGTACACCTTTACTGCACTACGCCAAAGGGGCCTTCTACTAACTTGTCAAAATGTGTTATCTTTTCTTATTGAAATTTAGACCAAGCAAGCATGGCTGAACACGAGCTGTTCCCTGTAAGCCAACTTTTCAGATCACTAAAACTCTCTTAGAATGCCAATTTCCTTAACAACTTCCTCCTCAATTGTAGACATGTCTCAATCAGATTAAACATGACCTAAACCATCCTCTATGTCTCAGGCACTCACGAATGCCGCATATCACACTGAACCCTAACGCAGGGATATTTCGAGCAATCACTTGCACAGAACCATTTGCCTCAAACAGGCCCCAGATGACCATACCTTTGCTGCTCTTTTGATGTATTAACTCCTTTATTTCCACTTCTCTGTGCTGTTAGACTAGATCTATCATTCACTCTTCCTGTACACAATTTCCTGAGCGATTAGGAGCAAGGCCTATCTCGTCAGTAGAGTATATGAACAAATAGGACTTTGCCGTTTATGTGCAAATTTTAAGGTTCCGTTCAAGATGACCAAGAGTGCTGGAGTCTGACCTCTGAATGAGTGGGACATAGTCATCTTTAGCTTTTCCCTACAAAGAGTACGAATGAGAATCCAGACTGTTTTCAGAAGTATGTGTTTTAGAGGTCGAACACCTCACCACATTTATGTGAAGATCTCTAAATAGACCCCTCCAGATTTCTTAGTGTATTAATTTGGGCTGATATAGACCCTCTGGATTCAGTAGCTTAGAAACAAAGGCATTTATTCCTCTCTCATGTGTCGTCTGAGTGTTCCTAGTGGACAGGCGACTCTGCTCCACAGAGGCTTCAGGGACCCAGGATCTGTCCCCCTGCCATCCTATGGACGTGGCATTTATCTGCATGGTTGGGGCAAAGTCACACCTTCTCTGGGTTACAGTTGGTGGGAAGGGAAGAGAAGGTGTAAGGGGGTCCATATTGGCATATATCCCTTTGACTTCCATCCCTTGGTGGGAATGTCATGAGGCCACAAGGAACAGCAAGGACTCAGGGATGTAGTCCCCGACTGTCAAGGCAGCTACGTGCTCAGCTGCAACTCTGTTCATGGAACAGAACAGATTCTGGTGGACAACTGGCAGTCTTAATTTAAAAAAAAAAAAAAAAAATTATTTCCCTGTTTCTATTTTATAGAAGTATTGTGAAACTGCTACATAATTATTTTATTTTACGAAAATACAATAGGGAAAAAATCAGACTTCTATAAAATGTTAAAGAACCATATTTATTTTAGATCTGAAACAAACCTGAAAGGTCTTCTGGTCATTAGGCAACGTGTCTCCAGGAGACGCTATCTTACTGACTTGTTTACTACTGGTCTTCCCCAGAAGAGCTGGAGTTGGGCTCACTGCTGATCCCAGCATCTTAGCAAAGCCTCCTGGCATATAAGGTGATTCGTAAATCCCTGTTGGAAGAATAAATGAACCTGAAACATATCAAAATGTAGTGATTTTAAATGATTTTGTGAACTTATACTGTCCGCTGCTGAGTTAGCAGCAGTGGCAGAAATGTTTTGGGGATCTAATTACAACACGCTTCTTCCATGTATACATATAATGAGTGTACAGTTTAAATACTGGCCAAAGTACAGAAGTACAAAGTATAAAGAAAATTTGCACAAGCTCCTGAATGACCCTTGATGTTTATGCTTCTGTTCCAAAGGAAAAGCTAATTAGAGTCTGACCTATGTTGTGCCTTAAATTTTTTTTAAAAAGCAAAGTACTGTCTTGAACTTGACTCTCAGATGTGAAAAACACATTGTGTGACATTCAAAACACCTGTCAAATGCAAGCGCCTCCATCGGCTGAGAGATAGGAAATGGTCTGTGATCAAGTACTGGCCTTTTTTTCACCCCCCAGAACAAAAATCCAACATTTTGCCACCATTAAGACCAAGAGAAGAATTCAAATTAGACAGTCTTGTCACTTGTAAATTAGAAGTAAATTCTTATTACAGAGTGGGAAATTTACTCCAGCGAATATAACAGTAAACGTTATTAAAATAAGTTCAGTGACCTTTTTAAAAAAGATTACAAAATTGAATTTATTCAGTTTCACACAAGATGCACTTATAAAATTAGTACTGAATGCCATTTTAACAGAGGAAATGAACATCATTCCGAACTCCCAATAGATTCTGCAAAGGAAATGAAATCTTCCGAAAATGACAGCACAATAATAACAGGATAATTCAAGCTGAATTGAAAGATATACCCAAATCATATTCTTGCTCTGATCAGGGCTACGTTTGGCAAAGTTTCCCCCAAACTATTCCATTCACGTGGACACTGTTCCTTTTGGTGGTGAAGAGGAGATGGATATAAGAAGAATTCTAAAATGGGGCTTTGTTGAAACATACACAAAATACGAGTCTTTTCATTTTTAACTTAAAATACTTCCTGGTTTCACAAAAGCATTTCAGTAAGATATCCTCTTTTACCCTACGTGAACATTAATCTTCATATTTCTTTAGTTAATGCAAAACATTAAGATTCAGTTCCATATTTCTACAGAAGCCAAAGAAGCCAAAACATTAAAGCATGCTTTGTATTTCACCCAGGAACGAGACGGATCCCCTAAAATTTATCTTCTGCATATCATATGCCCGAAGGGTCAGCACAAGAGCTGAACTTCAACATGAAAACATGAAAGGAAATGACAGTTAACAGTTACATCTGCACATTTTGAAATGAGACGCTGTAGAATTTTTATAAAAATGCAGAAAGGTTTCTCAAGATAAAACTGTGGTGGGAAATGACTTATGATGTGGGCCACAAGCTAGTAATTAGCAGAAATGGAATCTTGATCTCAAACAAAACCAAAAAGCACCTTTTGGTTGCTGTTCCCAGCGTCCATACACACACACCTCGCTGCCCCCGACAGCCGCGCTCGCAGCCCAAACACACGGCCGCCGGCCCCCAGCACAGGCACCCCCACGGACGCTCCAATCAGCAGGACTCCCGCATTTTATAAGCCCAAGCAAGACGCTACCCAAACCATTTAGAATATTTGCTTTAAAGCTGCCACTTTAAAAAACTGTTAAAGTTGACACCTTTGGATTTTGTACACTGACAATTCTTTAGCCCATTCAACACCGAATCCTTTTAACTGTAACAATTTATGAAGCAATTCGTTTTAAAGCGAAACCAGTTAACCATACATTAAAGTTAACACTGCTCTTTTTCAGTATAAAAGAGTGCCTTCTTGTAAGGGTATTTCTATTTTATCCATTGCAATGGAACAATACACAGCTCACATTTTGCTTTAAAGAGTAAACTGAAAAATTATGAAACATTTTTCTCCGTGATGCAACCTTCATTAATGAATATTTTTTAAATAAACAAACCGGGTTAGGATTTTTTCCTATAAAATGTTACTATTCATCATGAATTATTTTAGGTAGCCTTTTATTCTGATTAATTCAGATACATCTTCTTCAAGGATTATTCTGGCGGTAAGAACATTTATCTTGACTTACGTTTAATTATTTTTTTTTTAATGCTTTGGCAGATGAAGGACAGTTTGAAAACTGTTTGTGAAAATAGTATGGGACTGGAAAGGTAATGTCATGGGAAAAGCTTCACAGTTTTCCAGGTATATCCTTGTACTGAAGAGGCCTCAAGGCAATTTGATGTTCTGGAAGCGCGGACTGACGAAGCAGAGTGATTCTGACATTTCGCCCGTGAGGCCCGGGGGTGACTGCTCTCTACTGAGCAGGTGGGGCTCCTCCAACCCGTCAGGTTTCCAGAGTCCAGGCTGGAGGTCGCTGCTCTTCTGCGACCTGACCTGCAGCCAGACCCCATTACTGGAAGAAAGATATTAAGATTCGCTTTCCATTAATAATTTAAGTTTTTAAATAAATATTTAAGTGCCATTTTTCGCATCTGTCCGTCCCGGGAGCAGAGCATCTCCCACCCCGGGACTCCGCTGGGCACGAGAGGCCACAGAGTTCAGTCGATTCGGTTTCCACAGATTGTGAACCTGTCTACCTCTAACAAATCTTTCTTTGAGGATCTGTGCTTTAATTCAGAGCTTTCCTGCGTTATGTCCTTCTCATCGCCATCTGGAGTTGTGAGAAACTGATCAGAACTGCTTGCCACAAGTAATGGGATGACATTTTCCTTTGGATGAATAGGCTGGCTGGTGACCGAAGCGGACAGGTTTTCCTCTGTGGAAAAACAGATCCAGCTAATTAGAAAAGGATTTCCCTCCAACTCATAATATATACAAGCTTACCAAGAGAGTGGTAATGGAAGGAAGTGTCCATCACCCATACTTTAAGGTAAAGCAAGTCAACACTAAATAGCCTGGGGCATATAAGCGGCCATGGTTTATAATGAAACTCAGGGGCTACGCCATTTGTTTGCTCAATTAAAATTTTATAGAAGGGCTATTTGTGGATAGTATCTCACAAATAACACCACTCCCTGATTTTGGGAAGATCAGAACTCCCGTATAACAAACTCCCTCCTACATGACCAAGTCCTAATGATTGTTGCCTGAAAAGTTAGCATTGGCTCCCACACTCAGGATGTCAGGGGCGAGCGGACTCGAGGACATCCACCCTCTTCGTGTAGTCACTTTAGCAGCCCTGAGCATTCCACCCACGGGAAGTCCAAACGGAGGCCCCTTCCCCTATGCTCACTTCGTCTACCCTTTGAAATTTAGTTCAGGCATCACCACCTCCAGGATGGGAGCCTCTCCTGTCCCCTCCCCTGCCCCACGCCTGCCGACAACCAGCTCCCCTTTCTGGATTACCCGCTTCTGCCACCTCCCCTGTCAGTCTGGGAGGTCCTGCGGGCACGATTCACTATCTCTGTGTCTCCAGCGTCCCGGATATTACCTGGCACACAGCAGCTCCGCGTATTTAAAATTAAGCCATTTAAACAACAAGTCCTATGAACGGATATGGAACAGACAGGACTGCCATCTAATGACAAACACGGTATCCGTGTCCCACTTCTGCCTCCAAATCTTCCAGGCCAGCAGCCCTGGAATCATCCTTCCTCTCTCTCTCTCACTCTGTGAAACCTCATCAGCAAATCCTGTGCTCTTCCAGACCTATCTGGAATCTGGCCAGTGCTCCCAGCTCACACCACTAGCCCCTGTTCTCTTTTTTTTAAAAATTTTTTATTGTTATGTTAATCACCATACATCATTAGTTTTTGATGTAGTGTTCCATGATTCATTGTTTGTGCATAACACCCAGTGCTCCATGCAGAACGTGCCCCCTTTAATACCCATCACCAGGCTAACCCATCCTCCCCCCCTCCCCTCTAGAACTCTCAGTTTGTTTTTCAGAGTCCATCGTCTCTCATGGTTCGTCTCCCCCTCCGATTCCCCCCCTTCATTCTTCCCCCTTTTTTTTTTTTCTTAACATATATTACATTATTTGTTTCAGAGGTACAGATCTGTGATTCAACAGTCTTGCACAATTCACAGTGCTCACCATAGCACATAACCTCCCCAGTGTCTATCACCCAGTCACCCCATCCCTCCCACCCCACCCCCCACTCCAGCAACCCTCAGTTTGTTTCCTGAGATTAAGAATTCCTCATATCAGTGAGGTCATATGATACATGTCTTTCTCTGACTTATTTCGCTCAGCATAATACCCTCTAGTTCCATCCACGTCGTTGCAAATGGCAAGATCTCATTCCTTTTGATGGCTGCATAATATTCCATTGTATATATATACCACATCTTCTTTATCCATTCATCTGTCGATGGACATCGTGGCTCTTTCCACAGTTTCCACTAGCCCCTGTTCTGACCCAGGCGGCCTCCCCGCTGGCCTCTGCCTCTGGCTCGCTCTCCTTGAGTCTCCTTCCCACAAAGCTGGAGAGTGATCCAGCTGGATCACGTCACTCCTCTTGCACCACCTTCCTTCATGGTGTCTGGCCTGTGGTCTCCTGATCTCCAAAACACCCTACAGGGGCACTGAGACACTTGTCTGAAATGCACTTCCCCATCCTGAAACACAGCCTTCCCACACAGCAAGAGACGCACGGCAGACAGCAGGGTGGCCTCTCTGACTCCTTCTCTAGTCCCTCTCCCGTGGATGGGTCCACTCCAGCCACCCGGCCGTTGGGGTCCCTCCACACGCCCAGCAGGTTCCCACCCTGGGCCTTGGCACATGCTGCTGGTGCTCCTCCTCCCAGGAAGGTGCCGCTTCCTTGGCTGGCGGAGTTTTGGACTCCCAGTCACACTTCCCTTTCCTGACCCGGCTGTCATTTTCTCTACAGCACCACTGCCCCCTCGCTTTCTCCCTGTCTCCCCAGCAAGTCAGAATCGGCGCTGCCCTTCCTCCCTACTGCCGTATCCCCAGGCCTGTCCTGTAACAGGTGCTCAACGATCATCTCCTGGATAAGGAATAAATGTAAAAACTCAGAGCACTGTGTTAGGTGTATCTGCGATGAGACCTAAAATACAAATATTAAAGACAACTCAGCAAAGTGAAATCAAATCTTGAAAGCACTGCGAAACACTGACCAAACGGTGATTTACTAGGAAAAATTCAGATCATTAACTCTTTGGAAAATGATTCACACAAGGGATGGAAGGAACCAAACGTACCTTGAGAGGGTTTACATTTGTTCTGTGATTTATTAGGTGGTTTGCCTGGTGCACTGGCTGGAGGGGGATTAAACAACTTTTCTTCCATCTTGGCCTCCTTCACATACTGGCATGATTTCCCCAACAGCACGATGCTATTAAGTACTTTCAGGGATATCAACCTAAAACCAGAAGGAAACAAACACCCATGGTTGGAATTCATCTCAGTCACAGCGAACGTCATCTTCTACCGCTGCTAACGAGAAGGCACGGGGCCAGGTGAGGAGCGTGGGCCCGGGAGCCGGAGGCCCGAGTCTGGGATGGGCGAGTTTCCCATGAGGCTTCTTTACCACAAGGGAAAATGCCTGATCGATTCCTTAGTTCTTATTACAACAAGAAATTGTACCACTTTGAAGTTTTACCTGGTACAAATATTTAACATTTATTCTTTCACTGCAAAACAAATGTATTTAGTAAATGTAGATGAACAAAAAATAACTTCTAATTCCAGAGTCCAGCACTACTCACTGTGATATTTGGTATGCTATGTTTCAGTCGCTTTTATGAATTTATACCAATCCGTACTTTTCCACTGTTTAGAAACAGAGTCTATTTTACAAAGCAGTAGGGGCTGGAGTTCGGGGCCAGGGCAGATTCTGGGTGCCAAGTGTTTGAGTTCAAATCCTGACTCACTGCTTAGAATCTGTGTGGACCTGAGTGCATTTCTTAGCCATGAATCCAGTCGTGATTCCAGTCAGTGCTCAGAACAGTGCTTGGCACACAGAAATGTCCACCAATTTTGCTAAATGCTATTATTGTTTTACATATATATTATTATGAATATTTTCCCTACCAGTTAATATTCCTCAGGGACATTATTTTAATGTCTTATAATATTTCACTGTTTGAGTTACCATATAACAAAGCCGCCTGAAGCCCTTACCCCCTAAAGCTCTTAATTTCTGGATATTTGGGTTATTTCCAGTATTTTGTTTCTATTTAAAGGTTTCTAATTAGGAAAACTTAGGTTAAATCTGCATCTCCTTAAGATAAATGCGTAGATAGCTATAATTATCGAAGTGGAATTTCTGGGACCAAAATGTATACGACATTTTAAGGTATCTGATACAAATCTGGCAAAAAAAATTCTGAAAAACTACTCTTCATGTTGGTATCTTCTCATGTATGGGGACCTTAAATGACAACCACGGACCCCACTCCAGTGTCACGAGTGAAGAGGCGGCTGCTATCTCTATGGCTGAGGTGAGATCCTGACAATCACAGGAAACTGCGAGTCAGTGGGGGCGAGGCTAAGGAGGGGCCTGGCAGGGAGGTCAAAGAAAGAAGCAAACAGGTTTCCTTCACTGCCCCTAGACTCTCCCCTCCAGGAGCTAAGAATGCAAACATCCAGGGAGGACCTCACATCAGATCCATGGCCCCCAGGATCTTCACGGCAAAACACTCCCCAATTTATCCCCAGACCCGACTGTGCTCCGAACTCCTTACTCGTACCTTCCCTTGCTTCCCTGACCCTGCCTTGGGGATATCTAACAGGATTTCAAACTTACTACAGCCAAGCCTTCCAAAACACAAAAGAAAACAACACAAAATCACAGCCGCATGTACTTCTCACAGGCTTCCCCACTGCAGTATGGCGATTCCACTACCCTCCTTGCTTGGGCCCCAAACCCTGCAATCACACTTGATTCCTTAGGTTCCCTTACACCTCACATCCAATCATTCACCGGCAAGTCCTGTCTGGCTCCACTTTCAACAAAGCCACCAGCTGACAAATTGTTAGCACTCCAACCGCTACCAGTGGCGTGGCAGCCACAGTTCCCTGTCCCTGGGAGGCCCGTAAGCGCTTCCTGACTTGGCCCGAGGTCTGCTTCTCCTCTTGCCACACTCCAGGCCGTGCTCCACACAGCCGCCGGAGTGGTCCTGGCCAGAAGCCAGCTGGATCTAGCCCTCTTCTGCTCGGAAGCCTCCAGGGGTTCCTCCTTCCCTCAGCCGGAACCCGAGCCCTTCCCGGGGCTGCTGGGTGTCCTCCGCGACGCTCCGTCTCGACCGCTGTGCTCCGGGCTCCCCGCTGCTGTTCCTGTCGGGCCTGTCCTGTGTCGCCTCTGCCGAGTCTGCTATCCTCCCAGGCATCCGCATGGCTCTCTCCCTCACTCCAGCTGGTCTCCACTGAAGCTCACCAGAGAGGCTGGAAGGCAGGCACTTCCGCTGTTCTCCATCTCCTTACACTACCCTATTTTTCTTCCTGACGATTACTATAAACTCTCACTTTACAGAGATTTGCTTTTCTGGTTGTCTATTTTTCCACTAGAATTTCAGTGCTACAAAGGCAGGGCCCTAGTCTTGCCCCAGGCCCAGTAACTGGCGCCTAGCGGGTGCTCACCGAGGAGTGCCGACTGCAGGAGGAGGGCAGAGGCCTTCCACCTGCAGCTCAGGCCATGGCAAGTCTGGGGGGAAAGAGGCAGAACCTGAGGCGGTGGGGAGAAAGCCCAGCACTGGTGCCAGGAGGCCCAACTGAATTCTGACTTGTCCACACTCAAGGGAGAGTCCTGGGCTTGGTGAGGTCACAGAATAAAGAAAGCTTCAGGGACAAGGTGGTTTGGGAAAGATTTTGAAGGAGGAGAGGATAATTTGGGCACTACCCTGATATAAGGTAATAAGGAGAAATGAGTAGAGTGGAAAGGTCAGTGAGCAGCTGGGCCTCTGTGGACTATCGAGGGGAACAGTGATGGGGGCGTCGTGAATTTTCAGTCATTCAGCTTAAGGCACGTCCACTTCGGTGATTTACACACACACAACTGTAACTAAACAAAGGTTTTTCAATGTTGCATACACATGCTTCACTTCCCAGTTTAGGTCAAAAGAAGAACAAAAGAATATTTTGTTAAACAAAGATGGAAGCAATTATAGCAACAGCCCCTGATGAACAAGGCACAATGCCAAGAACTTTGGAGTGCTATGTGAGCATTTGCACCAGAGATGCAGGATCTCATGGTTTTTAATGTCAAAAAACTGAGAGATGTGTATGGTTCCTTGAACTTTAGAAGCTGTGAGTCAGTTCCTGTAGTATGAAAAAGGGGCAGGCTCTAGGAGAAATCAAGGCCCCGGGCTCCCTGCCTCAACACAATTTCCTATGTGCCCAGTGTCAAACCAAAGCCACCAATCAAGGTACTGATGACATGGCTTGGGACACTGCAGGGACAGAGGCTTGATGGCTGGGGGGGCATCCTGACTCCTAGAACCTGAGCAAAACCTCGGTGGGGAGAGCCCCATGGATTCACTGAGTTAAAGATGTTTTTAAACACAGGAAAATGTCTGATTGTAATGGCAGATTTTATCGTGAAAGGAAATAGGAATGCAACTGAAACCCTAAGCAGAAAGAGCTTTAACTGATTCCGCTAAAGATTAAAATAAAATCTAAAGTGCTATTAATACTAGTACCAAACAGCAGCATATTTCACTGAATGTCACCAAGTCACGAACACAACTGGAGGTATGTGCTGTTAAGGGAGCCCCGGGCCAGTGAGAATGGATGTAGGGTGATTTGGTTGCAATTAACTTCCATTACATCTTGCATATATACTTTACTGTACAATCAAAAACATATTCAAGAACAGTTAATCTTACCCAAAATAGAAGAGTATGACACAGGCATAAGACAGGATTCCTTGCACTTTAATTGAGCTTGTTACAACTCTGATGAGCTAGCCAGAAACAAACCAAAACAACAAAAACACACAAACAAAACATACAACCACAGAGTTATTAGTTAATATTTAAATAAAGACTTCTCCATGCTGATTTCAACATTTTAGATACACTCCTGCAGGCTTTGTCTAAATCCAAGTAAGCAGTTCTAGATTTTTCAATTTGCATGAACATCTGGCTGCTTGTGAAAACTTCTGTGGTCGATTTGGATTTGTTCAGGCAAATTTAGGATGCCTGTGGCTAATGTCATGTTCAGCTGTTGCTGACTCTCTGAAGTCGGGCACTGTATCTAGGTTCGTGAATGACACATTTAGTTGTACCCCCACCGAGATGCAAATTAGCTGATTTTTTAAAATGAAAAATCACTCTGGAAAATACAAATAAATTCATCTTGCTGCATGTGTGCCCACCAGAGCTAGAACCATGTAGCACGCCCTTCCCTTGTTCTTGCTTTGTCTTTCCTTGAGAGTCTTTTTAGGAACCCACAGTGACTTACGGGGAAGACAGGGAAAAGGGAGCCTTAGGAGCTGTGTACTGTTTGAAAAAACGGAGTATCACAGCATTGTCCTTGGAAGTGTGCTGAATTAATCTGGTGGGTCTGTCACTGGAAAATATTTATACGTTACAGGTTCGGCTTAATAATGTGTCTACATCTCAGGGTCTAGTGGGACTGCTACATGTAAATGGAAAGTCTGGGAAAATAACAGACCTTATCCAGCAATGTTAAGTTATCATCAAGTGGAACTCTATTAGAGTGTCTTAAATAAATACCGTAAGATACATTTTAAACCATATTTTACAAATGCTTTTAGTAAAAGAACAACTGGGTAGAGATCGAGGGAACTGTCACGTGTTCCTGAAGGTCCACTACGAGAAGACTGATATGGAAGTCCTTGTCTGTCACAGGCTCTACTGGGGAGATGACCTGCTGTACAAGTATTCGTGGTGGACGTTAACGTGGCTCTAGGATTTTACTGATTAATATGAAAGGCAAGCCAATTGCTGCATTCAAGGCTTAAGTGATTTCATTTTTATCTAATACATTATTAGGTAATTTTAAGGTATGATGTCTATAGCTTAATTTCCATGAGACCTTAATATATCATTTCTTTTACACTGCCTGGATATGATTTCATTTTAGGACATAAGGTAACGTTTAGAGAGAAACACTGCCACTTGTGGGCCTTAAAGAGACCTCAGAATATTCCTCAAGGCTCCTAGATGGCTGCCAAAGCTACGGGGTCACTTTGGAGCTCTGCGAGGAAAGTGCTACAGGAGAAAACCCGCTGGATCACTGCCTAACCGCATGATCCCCTCTGAAAATGCAGGAGGTTCTCCAGAAGCATTTCATTAATCAATTATTAGCTAAACTTAAATCTTTTGGTACAACAACCATAAAAACTCATTTAAGGAATAAAACAAAGGCCAGAGAAAAATTTAAAAATACTAAATTAAAAAATCCATACTAATTATGAATAGAGTTTTCTGGCAAATAAATTGCTACTAGTTAGTTATTATTTGGCAAAGCAGAGCCACATTTAAATCCAATCATTTAACCAATCCTTTAAAAATAAAAGAAGTCAGGCAACCTAGGTTTATCCTTACACTATATGTATCATGTTTCCAGTTCTAGGAAACAAATGCAGAAAAATTTTAACATCCTATCAATCTCTTAAACAATTTTACTCCTTAAAATACTCTGTTTTTCCACAGTTCTAGGAGTTCCTTTTCCCAAACAAAAGAAAGCTATGTTATTATGTAACAAACAAGTTACTAATAGAACTGAAAACATTGAGGATGCGGTTGTCTGGAGAGTCACAATGAAATTTACATAACATTAAATCTATTAATCTTCCAGCCTTTAAAAAAGGTCAGGCAAGCTGGTCTCAAATACAGTTGGTATCACTTACAATTTCTTTATACATCTCTTAGGTGACTTCCATGACACTTTGCATCTAGGGGGAGAACTCTAGATGTCCTTTGGCAAAAAGACGGTTGCATTTGTTTCGATGTGAGAGTAGGTAGCCAACGAGGAACATAATCAAATACAGGTACAGCCAGCAAACCTTAATTAACATTATTACAGCCTGATGTGGCCAGTAACTTTTTGCAAGGCTGTTCTGAGCAATTCATTAAAAATATTCAAAGTTGGTGACTATTTTTTGGATTGATTTAATACATTTCAGTGCTAATATTTAAAATATATGTATATATTTTCTGAGTGTAACAGTAAAAATTTTCATTGTAAAAACTCTGGAACAATTGTAAAAAGTAATGACTATAATGGACAGGGACTATGTCTTCACTTGAGCATAACAAAATTTATTTAACCTATTTTACTTCTTGCCAAACTTTTACTATTGTAAATGCCATTGCAATGCATAATCTTGCCTATAAATGATCATGTGCCTTTTATAACTATTTTCTTAGGATAAATTCCTAGAACTCCAATTACTGCATCAAAGCAGTCCAACTGCCTTTTACAAATGCTGGATCGACTTCTCAGACTTCCGTTAATACACGCTACAGTGGTCGCACATGCCTACCACTAGGCATTTCCATTCAAAAAGAAAAATCTTTGCCAAATGAATAAGCAAAAATGAGTACTCTCATTACCAGGAAAGCCATTACATAAAATATTTGTTAAAATTACTTATCTGTTGGACAGCTCAAAATCCAAAAGAATAATACTGTAACTTAAAATTTCCTTCCAGATCATTTACCCTTTAGTTTTTATATCAGGTCCTTCTGAAACAAACTTCTTGATAATTCATTTATTAATACTTTATCATAATAGCTATCTCATTGTAGAAAAGGGAAAAAAGTACGAACTTACTAGAACAGCTAGTGGGAGAGGGATGAACCCCATCCTCCGTGCCACGGAGTCACTGTAATCAGTATATGCCTGCACAGAGAAAGGAGAGAAGGATTTCTGGAACTGAAAAAGTTCACTTCCACTTACCACCAGCAAACGTTCTCAACGGGGGAAGCTATGCACAAAAAGAAAACCCAGCAACTATTATGTAATTGAGTAAAATGTGGAACTCTAAATGTTCATAAGAAATTTTAAATCCGAAGTTGTATAACTGTTAGTATGCTACAGAAATCATACCTTATTTAATACTAAGTACTATGATTATTTTACTAAATTACAAACATAGTGTTGAGAACAGAGATAAGTAGGAAGTTGAAGTTTATGCAACTTTCCCTTAACCAATATTCCACACTAAATTAAACCATTGTTCAGGTAATTTCAGACTACTATGTCTTCGATATAATGCTCACATTTTTCTGTCGACTGCTAACAAGGTCAAAAGCAAGGCTGGCTCTATATTCACTGTAGACCTAAAGACAAATAAGAGTGAAATATTAAGTGATATAGTACAAATATACAATATGCAAAGATTTAATCGACTTTGTAGATGAAAACGTTTAATAATTAACCAGGAAAAAGGTGCTGATAGCCAAGGAGACATCTGGATAATGCTTCTCTGTTTTCCTACAGTAAAGGTAAAAAAGCCTCAGCCCCAACTGTTATGTTCACAAGCTTTTTAAAGATTTTTCTTCAAAGAGGGATAAATAGTCAATGATTATGATCCCGAGAGTTTAGAACTTGGGGAAGAGTGGCTATTTTAAGTAGCATAATAAATATAAAATAATTTTGAAATTTTAAATGCATAGTTTAAAAATTATTACTGTCTATATAACGATAATGATACCTCAATTCAAACAATGGGTGCTAAGCAAGATGTAAAACTGAGTTTGAGAATGTAACATTTACGGAAGCACTGGAAACTGTCATTTCACTAAAAACTGCACTAAGTACTTGAATCAAGTTTATTAATTTTGACTTCAGATGCTGAGAAAATGATCCCATGAAAAGGGGACCATTTTGCACTGAGGAAACCAAGAGAGTAAACAGTGAAATTACTTGATCAGTGCTTTATAAAAGAGTGCAAAATCTTATTTAAGTTTATTAAAGCATTCAGAAGCTCTTAATCAAATCATCATATTGTAGCAGTTGCAACCACGTTAGATTTCAAATCTCTGCCTTTTGAAATAGTACCACGGTAAGACAAAGTACAACCCAAGTAACATCTAGGAAACTGTCCAAATGAATATTCATTTAGGGGCTGAGGTAGGAATGGGGAGGGCGCCGGAACTCCCAGGCTTTGTGTATGATGGGCCTACAGCACACATCTATTTGTGGCAAGTCCACAGAACAGCTGGATGAAACATAAAGCAAATCTCCTGAGTGCTTTCACCAAAAAAGCTGTCTTCTACAACTTTTCAGAAATCTACAGCCACAGAAAAATAATCCGTTTTTAAATACAAAATACTTAAAAAAAATCTAGCCAGAGAGAAAAGGTTTGATAGTCTATGCTTAAATAGAAACAATGTGATTTTTAAAAGTTTAAGTACACAGATGATAGTATTAACAATTTATAATGATTGAGTTAGTGACACTCTACTCCGACCTGAACTATTGGCCAAACTATACTTCCACCCAAAAGTATGGAACCAGGATTGTTCAATACTGAAATAACATACTTTCTGTAGTATAATACTTTTTAAAAATTTAAAATTATAATTCTAACTTCAAAGTAGTACTCTTATCTTAATAAACGGAGTAAACCTAGCCTTATTTTACATCTTTATAATATTAAGCAGCAGAAGTCAACATTATTTTTTTGCTTTAGAAAATATTACTTTTCATAATTATTATTTTATTTTTTAAATTTAAATTCAAGTTAGTTAACACATACTGTAGTACTGATTTTAGGAGTAGAATTTAGTGATTCATCACTTACATATAACACCCACTGCTCATCCCAACAGGTGCCCTCTTTAATACCCATCACTCCTTTATCCCATTCCCCGCCCACCTCCCCTTCAGCAACCCTCAGTTTACCTCCCTCTAGGTTTCTTATTTTTCCTTCCCTTCCCCTATGTTCATCTGCTTTCTTAAATTCCACGAGTGAAAGCATATGGTATTTGTCTTTCTCTGACTTATCTTGCTTAGCATAACACCCTCTAGTTCCATCCACGTCATTACAAGATTTCATTCTTTTTGATGTGTGTGTGTGTGTGTGTGTGTGTGTACATACATACATACACACATCTTCTTTATCCATTTATCAGTCAATGGACATTTGTGGTTCTTTCCATAATTTGGCTATTATTGATAAAGCTGCTATAAACATTGGGGTGCATGTGCCCCTTCCAATCAGTATTTTTGTATCCTTTGGATAAATACCTAGTAGTGCAATTGCTGGGTCATAGGGTAGTTCTGTTTTTAACTTTTTGAGGAACCTCCATACTGTTTTCCAGAGTGGCTGTACCAGTTTGCACAGAAATCAACATTAAACACTGAATTGCTTATTAAAATACATACATCTGCGGTAATGTCATTGAACTTGGTGATAAAGGCATGTTTTACAATATCCACAGCAGTTTCTGATGCAATCACCATACAGACATCTGGAAACAACACCCAGAGGTGATCTAGAAAGGACAGGGGAAAAGAGACAATTAAATCTCTTAATATGAATAGAACATCATATACCATAATATCACAGGCTGCCATAGAAATCTGAAATCTCCACAGGGCTAACCTACAATGTTGTCAATAAATGATAACAGAGACAAAACTAGCATTCAATTAATTATCAAAAGAGCTATATTTTATCAAGTTAAAGGATAACTCATTCAATAGCTATCTATTCTGTATTTTCTCTGTGCTAAACCCTTGAGGGGCAGGACACACAGGTGAACAGAGCCCCCAACTTTCTTCATGGAGCCAATACACTGGTAGAATGGCTAATTAAGCAAGCTTGTCATAACATCCTTTAATTCTATAGCTGCCTAATGTGACAGTAAATAGCTAGTAGGGACAGGTGCTGAAGTCAACTGAACAATCTCTTCCCCTCTTTATTACTATGACTTAAAGATACTGATCATTTATTTCACTGTCACACTGATGCAATTTGTCACATTTGCTCATCTTTATCATATTTATTAAAATGTCAATTTGGTATCAAGTACCTGATAAAAAATGCAAACAAATAACCTCCTGAGACCCTGAAGAAGGATATAAGGGTGGGACTGAGCAAGAAAAGGTTAGAACCGTTGACAAGGACCTAGGCAATTTGGGATCTGGGCCCTGGAGGGCGGGGTGGAGAGACTGTAGCTCTGGCCCTCTGTGCTGGCAGTTTCAGTGGGCCTGGCATCGTGTTGGGGTTTTGGGAATCAGGAAACTTCTTTCAACATTGAACTCTGCCACTAACTGGCTCCATGACCTCGGGCAAGTTTCTTAATGACCTAAGCTCCAGTTTCCTCATCTACAAAATAAAAAGTCTCTATACTTGGCCATTATGAGAATTAAATAAGGAGATAAAGTGCAGAATAATGTGCCTGGCACACAAAATAGCTAGTATTATTTTTATGTTATTCATGATCCTGGAAACTTACAGGAAGCTTCCATAAATGGTATTTTGGTTTTTAAGAAAAGAAATTAAAGAAATCAAAGAGTAAAAGATTAAGTGTTCCTTTTATCACACTCTCTGCCATAGCAGTAATAAAGAAGACCTAAGGTAATTAGTTGAAAGTCACAACACAAATGAGAAGAGGATTTCAAACATCCAGTGGTCAGCAGGCTCAGGATTACTGTCCTTTGGCACAACAGCCCTGCTCCAGGATTGCTGATCCCATGTGAGTTCTGCCGGCACCAGCCGCACATGCCCACTCCCCTGCCTCTCGTAGATACCATGTTCGCTGCCTTGGTTATAAACGGAGAATCCAGTGTGTGTGGAGGAGGGCTTTGCTGCCAAAAGTCAGGCAGACTTTGGGTCTATTCAGACAGGAACTCAAGCCACTGGAAAATAGATCATTTGATCTTATGCTTTCTATAAGCAAATGACTTCTGGAAATATATTTCCAAGATCATGTATCTCATTTAACACCTGTTTCTGGTTTTTCACAGGTATCTGAAAACTAGCAATGAACCAAAATAAATGAACAAGAAGTTATTAAAAGCCTGGAATGTGCATGGCATTGAGGGCAATAAATAAAATGCAAAGTATAATCTCGGTCCTAAAGAACGAGGTTGCATAAAAACGTCAAGACATAAAAAAACTCTCAATTACTTGAGATACCTGAGCACTTGACCATTTCCCACCCACCTCACTCAGCATTACCAGACTGTGTTATAATCACCTGTCAATTTCTACTATGAGCCTGGGAGTCCTACATCTATCTTAGGACTCTCTACGTGTGCTACAGTGCCTGGCTTTATGGAAATGCCTGCTAAGTGAATGGATAATGAAAATTCATAGAATCTCAACAACTTCCTGTCAGCCTTGATTTAAAGATGTATAAGTAACCAAATGTACTTCCTTACATGATATTTTTTTCAATTTATCCTTATTCAAAATGCTAATTAAGAGACAGTGAATGAGTAAAAAACAAATGTTAAGAAAGAACAAAAGTTCTTTTGGCGAACTGTGAAAATGAAAAAGAGCCGACTGCATTTAGATAACCCCAGTACACCACGGTTAAGAAAACAAAGAGGCTGCAGTGCTGAGCAGTGTCCACTCAACCCAGCTCTAGAGACACTGTGAGGTTGACAGGAAATGACGGGCCAAAGACTACTTCATGCGGTGCGGCATCCTACCACCCGCCACACTACGGGGAACATGATCAGTCCCTTCTACCCAAACAGGTATTTCCAACACCCAAGGAGCGGAGCAGCTAAAGTTTTTGAAGTTCTCTGCAATATTCACTTTATTCCATGTAAAAGAACGGTTTTTGGTTCAAGAGTAAAATTAGAAGGCACTGTATCTGTTAAGAGTTACGTACCTGGATTCCAAGAAAACTGCTCCATGTTTCTTAGACACACTATTAGCAAAAGCACATAATTCGTGAATCGTTCCTTAATATCTGAAAAAAAAATTAACATATACTTTACTGTATATAAATAATAATATAGTTCATGTATAACTTTCTTTTAGTCAGAAGATTATGAAAGTACAATTACATATAAATGTCTGCAAAATAAATATACTATTTTATATATAAGATGGTGTTACATTGGTAAGGCATTTATGTCTTTCACTGACCCAATTCAGGTATGGAAATTCCAGTTTTGTACATGGTTGCACATATCAGTGGTTTTGTCTGTTTTAATAGCTGAGTAGTGTTCCACAGCATGACCATACCACCATTTGTTTATCTGCTTTCTTACTGACAGACATTGGGTTGTTTCCAGTTTTTGGCTGCTATCAATAAAGCTGCCATATTTCTTGTACAAGTCTTTTGTGAAAATGTGTTCTCGCTGCTAAGTTATAGGACAAGCAAACCTTTAACTGTATAAGAAACTACCAGAAGGTTTTCCAGGGCAAATGTAGCATTTCCCACTCACACCGTCAAAGCATGAGAAGGCCAGTCACTCGGTACTCCTGCTAGCGTTTGCCAGCGGCAGACTACGGGAGCAGCCATTCTGGGGGGTGGGCTCTTCCACCCCCATTTTCCACCACAGTACAAATGTCAACACGGTGAGAGATAAATTATGTCTTCATATTCTCATGAAATAGTGTTGACTTTGTGAACTTCACTCCAGGGTCTCGGGGATGCCCCTCCAGGGTTCCATGGGCTATACTTTGAGAACCAGGACACTATGCTGCTTTGATTTTGTAACTATGAAAGATAACGTTTCCAGGGATAGATGTTGTGCTTTCATTCTTCTTAGGGTTAGTAAGGAGCCAGTAAGGCATAACTGAAAAAGCTGAGCACAGAGAGACAACCTGAAGTTTAGAGTCATAACTCTGCTCTTGACATCTGTGCAAGTGACCTTGGGGAAGTCAAATTACTCTCTCTGTGCATTAGTTTCCACATCTATAAAATGGAATATCATCTGCTACAAAGAAATTTCTGGATTAAAAAGAAGCTCTGAAAGTATGGTATGGTGCTATACAAATGTTTGTCATATTTTATTACCTTTTTAAATATCTTGAGATTACGATAACCACGATAATAAGAAAACCCAGTAAAGATGTCGAGGGAGTTAGAGAAAGCACAGCTAAGTCAAAGAAGCAGGAGCCCGGAGGAAATGTGACACAGAGTTTCAGAATGAATTGCAAAATCATACTGCCTAAAGCTGCATGTAGAAGCTAAGTGTACTTACCGCTATTTGACATTTGAAAAAGATTGTTCTTTTCAAACTTCTTGAAAACACTTCCTTTAATTTCAACAAACTGAAATAGTAAACAAAAATATCACCTTTATCATTATAACAGTTTAAAAATGGACAAAGCTATATATAAAACTTCCTGGACAGTAAATAACATTTAAAAAAAAATAATTTTATTCCATCCAGAATACTGCCATTAAAGTGCCCATATAACCTCAAAAATACAAAATAAAATCTCATACTTACATTATTAGACATCATGATAGTAAGCAGTGACTTGTTGTGGGAGTTAAAAGCCACGTTGAGAGTTGTTGCTTGAACCATGATGAGAATTGCATGCAAAACTAGCAGTGAGCGATGTCAAGGAAAAAGCTTGTCTGTTTTCATATTAGTAGATACAACTATGTAATTTAGAAAGTGAATAATGGGGGGGATGATCATGCTTTCTAAATCCAGTCTTGTGTTAGTGTTTTATTATCTTATTAGCTATAGTTGATACAAATTTGACAGGTAATATGTACGGGACCCATATGAAACAAAAGCAGAAATGAGCCTCTGGGCATCTATGCACTTAGACTGTGAGTCCGGGAAGATGGTTACCTTGTTCTTTCTGGACTTCTGGCATTTGGCACAAGATCCGGGAAACAAGCCCTCAAAAAAGTTTCTAGTAAGTGGAATAAACTATGGTAAATACTGAAAAAAGAGACTTAGCTAATTTGCATTCTAAAATAGAAAAGAACGCAAAGTAAAAGTTAGTCTGGAAGCAACTGGCTTCTGTAGTTCTGCAGGGGGTGGGGGAGTGGGGATGTCAGATGATAAGAAATGTCTGATATTTGAGATTCTTCTTTACACGTCATTTTTGAAGATATTCACAAGTTGCAGAATTATATTCATATTACACATGGAATAGTTTATTTAAATGAGAATAACTGTTTTACTCCACATACTTGGAACAAACTATTACACTTACAGATATCTTATCTTTCCAAGTATTAATCCAATGTTTTCAAGTACAACACTTTCAGAGTCTGTACACATTCCTGTGAGTGAGTCTGGACCCCATATGGAACTTCAGTGTAGCTATGCATGTGTGTGTACAAATACACAGATGGGTACATACACACACGCACATAGTTTATATAGTGAAGCCTTTAACTCTTCAAAAGATAAGCTTTAAGAAGGGGTGTGGGGGGCAGAGGAGATAAAACTTCCAAAATTCTTCCCCAATCAATTTCATATTTTACCTCTAGATGAACCATATACATTTTAAGCCCTAGGCTTTAACAAAAAATTCACAGGCTTAAAGATAACTTCCAAATAATTCCAGTATAGGTATGAAAGTTATGTTGAGCTCTATAAAGTATGTATAAATACGAACCTTGCATTCTCAAGTTCTTCCATCTAATCAGTCAGACTGAGACTAGAACTGCTTTCTACCAGTTAAAGGGAGCAAACATGCATGAGGCTCTTTAATTTACAATTACTACTATAACCAATTCATTAAAAGAAAGCAGACATTTCACGTTAATCTTCAGGACACACACACACGTACACCTTTAAATCTGAGAAATAGCTAACCAAATAAAATAACGTAGAATACGCACTGACTTGAAATTTCCAGGAATTCTAAAGGATACAGACATAGAGAACAGCCATAAAAAAGTGAGGGATCACTCCGATATGGGCTCTTTTTCTTTCTTTAGGTTCTGTTGCTGTCCAATAGAGAGCATCTAATATGTCTTGTCCAAATGATGAAAACAGACGATCTGCTACCTAAGGAGAAAAATCATTGGAAAAATGTTTCTTTTTTTTTTTTTCTGAAAAGTGTTTCTTAATATTCCACCTAAATATGTTACTAAAACTCAGATGCAACTCAAAAATACTGGAGCTCTGACTTTAAATCCCACTAGAAGGCAAGCCACAGAACAGCAGGGATCTCTTTATTCTCTGACACACAGTGAGTGCTCAAAATCTTGTATTATTTGAATTAGACTTTGTCTAATTAGCTATATATTTATAACAAGGAGAGTCTTACATAGTGGCAAAAATAAAAGGGAGAGGCACATCACAATTACAGTCTGATTTTAATTCTTTAAATTCAGAATCAGGATTTGAACTTCAGTCCTTTAGGATAAATTTATCATTTGACCCACTGTATTTGCACCTAATATTTATAGACAACAGTAGCTGTAATTTGTTTTGGATTAACCACAGAGTATGTAATACGCAGATTTACTTCCTAAAGACACTTTGAGGTATCGATCCCCATGAACAGAGTATGATGAATAAAAAGCAGCAGATAAAAAAGAAAGGAGGGCGTATATTATTCAGGCTTTGGCTAGAATGTTACATCCACACCCAGACTGTCAATCTCTGGCTCCCATAGTCTCTAATCCATCACTCTGTTCTTTTTCATCACGGTATTTATCACTTCCAAATACCTCCTGGCTTACAGTCTCTTTTCCACCTGCAGAACATAAGCTCCTTAAGAACAGGCTTTGCTCACCTCTGGATCTTCAGGGTTTAAGGCAATGCTCGGCATGAAGTAACTGTCGATTAAATATTTGCCGAACGCAGGCATGACAGCGACCCACTGTTTAGGGAGCACTCAACACACGTCTGGCACCGCGCTAAGCCCTGTCTCTACACTGCTTCCCTGCACGCTCGTGATTCCCCTAGCACCTGCGTTCACAGATGAGACAGTAAGAGTTAGATGCACTCCGCAACTAGCAGCCACGTCCAGGGCAGCGAGGCAGTGACTGGAAGAAGTGGGGTTCGGTCAGAGATGGCTTATCTCTAGAACAGAGCCAGGACTCTTGTCCACTATGCTGAAACCACTTCAACAAGTATAGTCTGCAAAGCGAATACGCATTTCAGCCATTCTGATCAGCAATTCATGGACCCTTTCCCTTGAGGCCTATTCTCTAATAACAGTGTTGAGGCCACCCTACAGGGGGCTTTGTAAACTAGGGGGCACACGCATTAAGCGTGGGGGTAGGGAGAAGCCCGCGTCACCTGCAGTCCCCTAAGAGGGAAGGCAATGAAGGAGCCTGATAGGCCACAGAAGGAACGAGAGGAGCCCAGGCTTTTCTCTCTGTGAAAGAAGGGCTACTCTGCCCCGCAAACTTCACCCACACTGTCTGCATCCTACTTGGTGGGGCAGAGCAGGAGCACGGGCAACGAGCCTAGAATCAGGAAGCTGGGGTGTGGTTTTAAATCCTATTGGTCAACGAATTTAGGAGGAACCAGGACGGCCAGAGTTCCGTGGCTTCTGGGAAGAGATGGAAAGCTCTCATCCACCACAGCAATGCAGCCTCAGAGCGGAAAGGCCAGCAGCCCCTACACCCCTCCATCTGCCCACTCACGAGGAAAAATCCTTTCCCAGCCAAGTTAAAAGATAAGTAGACCTTATTTGTGTCCCTAAAAATATAGGAAACTGCATTTGAATCTCAAAAGTTTTCTCATATAACCTAGAGTAACTTGCTATTTTAAGAACTGATTAAAATTCTGCCTATAGAGCAAAGCATGTTTTTTTTTGCTTTGTGTAGTTGCTTCATTTATTTTTTGTATGAAAGCAGATTCTCACATATTGATTGCTTTAAAGTGAAATATACTGCATTAAAAATATTGGGGCGCCTGGGTGGTTCAGTTGGTTAAGCGTCTGCCTTCGGTTCAGGTCATGATCCCGGGGTCCTGGGATCGAGTCCTGCGTCGGGCTCCCTGCTCAGCGAGGAGTCTGCTTCTCTTCTCCTCCCTGCTTGTGCTCTCTCTTGCTATCTCTGTCTCTCTCTCTCTAATAAATAAATAAAATCTTTTTTAGAAAATATTAAGTACTTGGAGAAATGGGGAAAGTTATGTTTACTTGCTCTATGTAAAAATTCCAAAGCACTTTAAAAGTAAATCTATTATAGCAAATGTATATAAGATCCTAACATTTTTTCATAATTTTTCAAGTTTTAGTAAGAAGTATACATGGGTTTCCAACGGATTTGCAAACAAATTTCCCTACCATCTGACAATTTACATTCTCAAGGGAGTACTGACTAAAAAGTCTCTAGACAGCAGGTACTCTTCTCTCCTACTTGAGGACGTGTCATGCCCTGGGGACCCAGGACCAGCAGCAGGCACCAGCTCATGAGGACGAGAGTCTCCAGTCTCAGCCCAGAACTACTTAATCAGAATCTGCATTTTAACAAGGTCTCCAAGTGACTGTATGAACCAAGGCCAGCAGTCCCAATACTAGAGTTGTCAGATGAGTGTTCTGTATCATTGGGCTCCAAGTCTGCGCCTCGATCAAGCCTGTGCAGGTACAGGAGGGCCTTCACTCACCTCAAGCATATTGTAGATGATGTAGAGCTTGATGACTGACTGCCCTCTTATCAGGTGATACATCATGGAGTAGTCAACATAGTGCATCATAAAATAGCAGATTACCAAAATGACACCCTTCAGAATGTCACACACCTGAGCAGGCTGAAGCACACGTCTGTCCCTGAAATACATAAGAAGTAATAAAAACATGAGTTTTACTTTACATGCTCTTGAAATAATCTTTACTGGACATACACTGGAATACAGAGATAATAATGAGAATTAAGTCGCTCTTTTAAGAACTAACAAGTTATACTGACTACTCAACCATGTGAAGTTTTCTGCCAAACCAAAAATAAAGGTGTTAAACCAGAATTACTATATGAGAAGTGGGTCCTCTTCCCACTTCTAATAGTAATTAGAGGGGAGGAGGAAGGGGGATGGGTTAGCCTGGTGATGGGTATTAAAGAGGGCACGTATTGAATGGAGCATTGGGTGTTATACACAAACAATGAATCATGGAACACTACATCAAAAACTAATGATGTAATGTATGGTGATTAACATAACATAATAAAAAAATTAAAAAAAAAAAAAAAGTGGGTCCTCTTAACAAAGGGAACACAGAGGGTGGCGTCTGCTGATAACGCTTTGAAACAATGGATTTCCATGATTCTGACCTAAGCCTCATCTTAAAGCCCTGTAGCCCACTGGATCAGCCCTTTCCACACACGGGTAGCGCTCTGCCCTTTCCATTTACCAGGAGAGCAGGTTTCTCCATGTCGCTTCACAAGGAGTTCGTGTTTCTATGACGGCGTCGTGCTCCACTGTGTGGATGCGCTGTGATTTACAGACCACCCTGGCAGACGGCCAGTCTTTTGCAACTACAAACCATGATGCCATGTGCATGTCTTGCCTCATATATGAAAATGCATCTGTAGGACAAATTCCTACAATCGGAGGGTATGTTCCCTCAGCAGAAGCAGTGAACTGCCCTCTCTGATGGCTGTGCCAATGTGCGCATTCACTAGCAGCTCCTGAGGAAGGCTGCCACGCATGTGCAGCAATCGGGATTCCATGGGCTGTTGGATCTCTGCCAATCCCACTGCTGAAAAATGGCATCTAGCATAGTTTCAGTTAATTATTCCCGTTAGGATAGTGGCATAGTTCTATATATTTAAGTTATTTATATTTTCTGTGGAATTCTCCCCTATCTTTCTCTTACTGGCTTGCCAGGAGCTGAGTTTTTTCCTAATTACCACTAGCAGAATCATTGCTTACTTCAATGGGGTTCAAACCAGTCCACTTCAAAATACGCTACTGTGGCATCTTATTTTGAATTAAAGTTACGTAAGAAACAGCTGGTGCAAGAAGGACACTCTGACCTCCTCTGTCCTCTTCAGAGCGGGAGATAAATTCCCCAGGGAACGACAGCCTCCCTGCACCTGGGCACAGAAGACACCCTTACCACCAGAGGTAAGACATTCAGGGCTGAGAAGGCTGTTAAACCACCCCCGTTACTTCTTCATTAACTTGCTACCCCAAGCCCAAACTTCTTTGTCTTGTTAATTCTTCACAAATTTATTATTTCTTTGTCTTAAAGGTATAAAAGTGTCCTGCCTGGTCACTTCTTTGAGTTGCCTATTTTTATGAGTTCTTGTATGTATGAAATTACATTTTTCTCCTGTGAAACTGTTTTATGACAATCTAATTATTGGACCAGCAGAAGAATCTAGATGGGAAAAAAGAAGTTTCCTCCCTTACACTTCAAGGTCAGAGGATGAAGAGCAAAACCTAAATTGTGCATGGAGAGAAACATCTGACAAAGACACAGCAAAAAATATAAAGAAGAAATTTATTATTTCTTTCAGTGGATATGAAACTCCTGTGGCTAGAACGGAAGGCAGCTTGCTCTATGTCTACTGTAGGCAAATTCCTCAAGACAGGAAATGCTCCATCTCCTGTTTGGGAAGCTTTTACATAATCAACAAAAAGCCCCCAGTACTTTCTTCAAGAGTTGCAGAATCCCTTCATTCCCACCATCGTGACAACATTCTAGCAACTACTTCAGGGGTGAGCTCATTTTCCAGCTGGCCCTTGGCATTCTGAGGTTTTCACGTCTTCACTATTCCCTAACCATTGTCCACATTCAGATCAGGGGCTCTTTTCTTCGAGAGAGCCTTGCAGGGCTCAACAAGGAATCTGTAGGTCTTCCAAACCGTTACCTGAAACACTGTTTTACAAGAACAGTGAAGCATTATTTTACAAACGAGGCTTGCAATACCAGCTCTGTGAGCAGGTGATACAGAACCTCATTCTTGTTTTTCACAACGCATACTGCACATGGTTTTCAGTCAGATATGACACTGATCTGTTCACAGAAAGAATATAAGAATTGCAAAAATCCTGAAAAGAGGTAAATTCTGTGAGAACTACGTCCATGAAGGTTTAGAAGTAGATGGGAAGACACTGGGCTGAACCAGCGAGTCTAAATGGGGAGACAGGTTAGAATTTGTCTATGTCAGACCTTGTGTCTTGAGACCAGCACTATAAACTAATAAACAAAGTGAAATTATTCTTAGCAGCTGAGGTTTTGGGCAAAATTGCATCAAGGACAAAGCTGATCAATCTCTAGCACTATTGCCCTGTCCCCCTGACTCTTCTCCAGTGCTATTCCTTTCTCCCAAGTGGACGCCGGCCCGTTTCTCCTCACGGAACCAGAGGGATCTTCACCTCCCATCTCCTAAACACCCAGCCCAGAACACAGATCTGTGCCAAGGGCTATTTCATCATCAACGCAATTCTCTGCTCCCACCCTACAAGATTAAAAACAGAAGAGGTAGTACACTTGTCGAGAGTGGGAGCAAAGCAGGTTTTTCATTCAACCAATGAGAAGAGGAGGCATTCTGAACACTCCTGGGCTGCTGGCCCGTGTGTGAATGTCCCCTGGGACAGCCGGGGGACAAGCTGGTATCAGTACGGACTACGGCAGCCGTCCCTGCCTGCGAAGTGCCGGGTGCAGCTCTGCATATGCTGAATGCCACAAATCACCAAGAGGCGTGTGCCTTTGTAGTTAGGAACTACAGGTCACGCTTTATGAATTAAAGAAAATGATAGGTACCCAAAGTAGGGTAGTATTAATTAATATACATTAATTACAATGGTGACTTTGATAACTAATTAAAGAAAACTATACTTAGAGCTTTTGGTACTAGATTGGCAGCTACTTAGTTAAGTGATTTCAGCCAGAGTAACTTTATTTAAGAGACAAAGGGTTTTTATATATATCATATCCAATCGTGTGTCTTTATAAACATATACAACAAAGGGCCAATGTGTTAGTGTGTGTCTATGAAGGAATGCTGTATTAATTACAAGTCATGCTGCAAATTAGAGCTAACAAACATTGAAATATATATCCCCAAATAACACAATATGACATATTTTGAACTAAGATGATAAAAATTTAAAATCAAGGGGCGCCTAGGTGGCTCTGTTGTTAAGCGTCTTACTTCGGCTCAGGTCATGATCCCAGGGTCCTTGGATTGAGCCCCATGTCGGGCTCCCTGTTCTGAGGGAAGCTTGCTTCTCCCTCTCCCACTCCCCGCTTGCGTTCCTGCTCTCACTATCTCTCTCTCTCTCTCTCTGTCAAATAAATAAATAAATAAATAAATAATCTTAAAAAAAAAAATTAAAATCAAGCAAGCATAAACAACTTTAATTTAACTTTATCTTGCCTAGGATCAAACCAGGTTGTAAAACCACAGAAAAGTCGTACAAACACTTTATGCTAAAATTTTCAGTTACTATGTGGCAGGCACTGTTCTAGGCACTTGGAAAATACTCATTTCAGTTTTCACAATAATCCTATGGGCAAGGTACTATCTAGACCATCTCAGCTTTACAGATGAGGCAAGGTGCAGTCAGGAGTGTGCCCACAGCTGGACAGTTATTAAGTCAAGAGGTGGGGGAGTGGGGATCTGAACCTTGGCAGTCTGGCTCCAGAAGGCACGTTCATTACTACCATCTACCATTCTAGACTTTTCTTTAAAAGAACTTTTAAATCAACAACTCCGTACCCTTTCTCTTTCAGTATAAGTTAATATGATGTAACTTATCACTGTACTGACAGCTCATCTGGAAAAATTTTGTGCTAAAAAGCAAATATACCCATCATTTTTGTTATTTCTAAAAAGAGAAAAAAAACAGGACCATATTTCACTGGATCCACTGCTCTCTGTGTGCTCCCTGCTCTGGTGAAAATCTCCTTTGCTAATGTCCTAAGTGGTTGCTCTAGAGATGACTCTGATTTTAAGGAGTATTATTCAAATAAAGAATAAAAGTAGCAGAACTCCTAAGAAACAGAGTCTTGTTTTCCTATAAACGTCCCTGTTAATAAAAAAGGAAAGTTGCAAAAATAAAAACTATTTCTAAGGTGGTACCTTAAAAGACATCTGTATGTCTCAGAGCATCTCTGAGTAAGAAAAGACCTGACCTCAAAATAAGTTCACAGGATTAAAAGAACTTGAACCAGTCCCAGTATTTGTTTCCTTCTCTGTCAGGGTATTTTTAGATGACTATCTGATAAGTATTTCCAACTCCATAAAAAGCTTATCCACAGCCTTGCCAATCGACTTGGAATTGGCTGTCAAACAATACTTTTAAGGTTCAAGTTCTTCCTTATAAATGTCTGTTAAACAGTAGTTACTAGCAATTCATTTTGCAAATGCTGGAAATCTCATATGAACATACAAATAAGTAGAATAAGCTGTTGGACAAAGTGAAAAACCCACTAATCTAATTCATAGGTTTGGCTGTGAGTTATGGCAAGACAAGTTAACATTAAACAAGATATTCAACAGAACTTAAAATATATTTTTTTTAATTTTCATGTTAAGCCACTCATAGAGAAACCACATCTTCTCATTTCTAAGTTTCATCTTTTACTCATTCAAATACTTCCACTGGATATGAGCAATTGTCAATTAAAGCACTGCCTGTTTTTCAAAGGGCTCCTAGATTCGTGGGAACAGAACAATGCAGTGGGCAAAGATGATCCACATAGGCTTCTTCCTCCTGCTCGGTAGCAGAAGGTAACACGCTAAGATTAAAGTAAAAACTGGTAGCATAGAGAAAGATCAAGAAAAAAGAAAGGGCAACACAGATGAGTAAGAAAAATGGGATAATCCCTGCCTGGTTGATTTTCAAATTGGTGTAGAAAAGTGTCAAGCTATCGGCATGAGATATTTCATTATAAAATACATAGACTGAATCTTTCTTTCTCTCTTTTAACACTTTTAGCTCTTTGTAGTATACCTGAAACAATGTAAAATAAGAAAAAGTAAAATATTCAATATGGTTCCCATTTTTAAAAAAGAAGTCCCTTTATAATTTTGAAGTAAATTCAAATAAAGTATTGAGATTAAGATATTTTCCTTAATTAGAAAATGGTATATTTGGGGCACCTAGGTGGCTCAGTCAGTTAAGCATCTATCTTTGGCTTAGGTCGTGAGCCCAGGGTCCTGCGATCGAGCCCCGCATCGGGCTCCCTGCTCAGGGGGAGCCTGCTTCTCCCTCTCCCTGCCCACTCCCCTTGCTTGTGCTCTCTGTCAAATGAATAAATAAAATCTTAAAAAAAAAAAAAAGAAAACAGTATTTTAAATCTTAAGTTTTCCTGACATACAGTAGAAAAATAATTACTAAGTGCTGAAACTGAATGATTAAAGTGTTTCCTTGGGCTTTAAAATAATTTCAAACTACACTAGAAAAAAACCCAACTGATTTAATAAAGCTATGGAGTAATGCAAAACAAAAACTGCTTATATGGAAGGAACTTATTATAAGCTCAGTTGACTACTGTGGCATTGGGGAAAAAGTACTTGCTCTCAAGGTCTAGGACAGCAAGTGTAATTAAAGATCATTTGAGTGATTTTCCTACGTTAGATAAGATCATGGTCAAATCTTGCAAAAATGTGGACAAAGCTTTAGGACCAAGTAAGGATAGAGATCACGTTTTCCTCAGGTGTCTGTCCTCAAATGGTTATGTCTGCCTATGCTGTTCTTGTTGTTTCCATTATAATTAATATCTGTTTGCACGGATGTCAATTTGGCCAAGAGTAGAGAACGAAAAATCAGGGTTTACTCACCACAAGGAGTCCCTGTGACACCACATTCCATTCTATAAAGGAAGTGAAAGTGCTCCTCCCTTCGGTCTGATTCACGAGAGAGAAAGAAAGAGAGAAGGTTGTAATGTTGCTACGCTACTTAGAGTGCCATGGTGAGGAAACAGGGGACAACAAAACCTGATTTATGAAGACTCTCTAATAAAACAAATATATTGCTCTCTACATATCAGCCACGCAGATCAACCTGGTAAGAGCAAATCACAAACATACTTGTTTCCCCAGAGAAAGCCACCAAGAGCTCTCCCTTCATGTGCTATAGGTGGATATTAAACCATTTAGGGCACAATTGAGGCTTATGTTGAAGAGAAAAATCGTGTGTGTGTGTGTGTGTGTGTGTGTGTGTGTGTGTGTGAAGTGAATTTTGGGTGAAATATCTTGAAGGAAGTAAGGCATACAGAGGAAGGCTGACGTTAAGAAACTCTCAAGCATTTCAAATTCATCATTCTTCTGAGAGATAAAAGCCTTCCTGTGGGGTAAACTCTCAGAGGAAAAAGACACTATTGCCTCTTAAACACAAAAAAGTCCACAAAGCCTCATGTTAAGAGTTCTTCTGCCTAAAACAGAAGTGCGATCAGGAAATTTGCTGGCACAGATTTTATTTGCTCTGATAGTAAAAGAAAAACACTCTGGCATTTATTAAGCCTATTCTACACTTACTACCATCTAAAATGTTTGAGCAAAGTTTTCAAAAATAACTCAGTTCTTGGCACCAGATAGCACCATTTTCTCTACAATTTCCTTCAACTTTTAACTTAAACGTTATGGAGAATTCTAAAACACAAAATGAAGTCACAAGTTTGAGCAGGAAAGAGGATTCACAAAAATGCCAGGTAAATAAAAAACAATTCCACAATTGGTTACTTTATTTATTCTCTAAGTAAACTTGGAAAAATGAGGTCTGATACCTCTTTAACATAATACAGAGCAGTCTACTCTTCTAAAAAATGAAATACTTTCATTCTTCCAAGAAACACAGGTACCTCATATAATGAATCAAAATTTAATTCTGATTTACATATCATTAAAAAATTATCCTAATTCAGGAAGTTTCTCGAATGTCTTTCTAAAATGATACTACCCTACATGCAAGAGAGGGAAGAAACACAGGGATCTGCTTTTAAACAATTTGGATATATTTCTTTACTTATTTTAGTCTCCAACAAAATATCTGGGAGTGAAGACTTTTCAAGATTGTTAATTCATTAGTAAAATGTTTTCAAATAAATATTCCTGAGATTACTAAACTTTTTATGGAAGCAGTGATCCTTTGTAGGCAACACAACACACCTACCAAGTCAAGATAATCACCCTGCCAACTTCTCAAAAGAACAACATTTTAACAGGACCAAAAGCTGGCAAAGTGCCTGCCGGTGGGCAGTCACAGTGAAGGCTGGGTTCTCGTAAGGGTGCGCAGGATTGCTCTGGCCTTTAGCTTTAGTGAAAGGCTTGTGTACTAAGTTGTCAAAAGTGGCAAAACCCAAACCCAAACCAAAAACCATGGCAAGTCTACAGAATATTTAGAAATTGGTCCAAAGAATAAATTCTAAAGCAGAAAATCTGGGAGGCTGTCAGTTTTCAAAAGCCTCTCACACATGCTATACCAGATACAACTCTGCAAGCAGAGGAAGCAAGCACACTAATCACAAATACGGAAAGAAGGCAACAACCTGACACAACTATTGATGTGATACTGAAAACAGACAATATTAGAGACTGCAAAGTCATGGTTTTCATGTCAGCATCTTGATTACTCTGATGAATATCCTTTTACCCCCTTTTGGGGGGAATAATTAAAAAGAATTAAGAGAGTAGGAAGATAGTGACTTTCTTATAGTAAAAGACATATAGGAATGTAAGGATAAGGGAACAGAAAAAAAAAACACAATCAACTTCTTTATTGTTCTTTTAATTTCTTTCTATCCCTTTGAAAAAATAAAAGTCAGACTGAAGGAAAGAGCACTTTTTGCTTGCTGAAAAAGACAGAACATAGCACAGCTACAGGCGAGATAAATCAACCTTTAATGGAAGTAGAAAATGTTGAAAGAAAAGGTATAAGAAGGCAGAATTTGGCTATTTCTAAATAATAATTTTGTTAAAAAAATGTATTTTTATATTCCTAAAATATTGAAAAGGTCTTAGACATAATATTAACAATAGCTTTGTTACTATAATTTTTCTTATTATAGTTCAAGTTTTAAACACTTCAAATTTGGTGGTTTTAAAACTAATGCTCAAAAAGACACCATTTTCTAAGTTGCTCTAAGAAAATATAAATTGCTACACACACTACTGTAAGCACAAATCACTCAGTTTTGATAAAGCATACTTTTACTAAGACAGTAAGGCAGTATTTTCATATTCTGTGTATTCTGGCCTACACTTGCACAGAATACTGAAAGTTGCTGAAGTTCTATTATGTAATTTTAACTGCATTTCACATTTTATATATATACATCATATATTTATTAGTGACCGCACAAAACGTAATTTTTCAGTTGGTCCAAATTGCAGAAATAGCAAGAATGGTTTACATAGGAGAAGGGAACAGAGTCTTGCATGTGGGGTGACACACTGCCCTCTGGTGTCATTTTAGCTCTAAACCCTTGACAATAGAATACATTTTAATTTTATTTTGAAATGCTACTCAATTTAGACTGAAATATTTCAAAGTAATATACAAAAGCAACCACCTCTACTTTATATCTAAAAAAAAAAAAATCTTAAAATATCTAGAAAAGGTTTGGCTCCAGGGACCATCGGCCACTCACAACAAAGCAAATGGGAGGAGAGGACTGAAGATCGCCAGCTCTCTGCAACACCTCTTTTAGTTTTCAGAACAAACACTGAAAGACTTCTCTCATGCTATTTGGGTGCCCTGCTTCTCCCAAGTGACAAGGAACACTGGAAATGTGTACAATAACCAGATAGGTCTTCAAACAGAGCCTAAAAAGGGCCTTCAGGAACACTGACAAATCACCGCTGTCACTCATTCAGTAAGCAGCCCCTGTGTGCTAACACACCCAGGGAAGGACCCTCTCTAGAAGGAAGAGAGTTCTTAGGATATTCCCTATAATGTTTTATCTCATCATGCCAACAGCCATATGGAACATCCTATGTCTTTGAAAGCCATTCACTTAGAGATGGGCTGGAGCACACTGTTGATCCAAGAATAACTAAAAAGTTAATTTAGCTCACAGTGTAGACGTGAACACCTCTATGTGGCATTTGTTATTTTATGTCAGGTAGCTTCACCTGGCTCTATCCAAATTTCTATGTCCATCCGTGCTATGCAGTCCACATGAAGATTTATATTTAGTAATATTTTATCAGATACTTTTTTCTGGTCTTCTGAAAACTAAAATAGCCACAATTTTTTTTTTTAAGATTTTATTTATTAATTTGACAGAGAGAGACACAGCGAGAGAGGGAACACAAGCAGAGGGGGTGGGAGAGGGAGAAGCAGGCTTCCCGCGGAGCAGGGAGCCCGATGAGGGGCTCGATCCCAGGACCCTGAGATCATGACCTGAGCCGAAGGCAGACGCTTAACCACTGAGCCACCCACGTGCCCCTAAAATAACCATAATTTTATTGAGCCCCCAATAGTGATTAAAAAAAAATATATGAGTGGTGCCTGGGTGGCTCAGTCGTTAAGCGTCTGCCTTCAGCTCAGGTCATGATCCCAGGATCCTGGGATCAAGCCCTGCATCAGGCTCCCCGCTCGGTGGGAAGCCTGCTTCTCCCTCTCCCACTCCCCCTGCTTGTGTTCCCTCTTTCTCTGTGTCTCTCTCTGTCAAATACATAAATAAAATCTTTAAAAAAAACAAACAAAAAAACGAGATTAGGCTTTGCTAATGTTAAAGTATCATGCTACAAATGTCTTTTTAAAAAAAGGTTTGCTACTAAGAATAAAGCATTAAAAACTCTCCCAAAGGTATAAAGAATGTACTTGACTATCCTAAAGCTGATGATTATATTCCTAAAGAGTCTTCCACTTGACTAACATGTAATTAATAAACTATGTAACATAATTCTCTTATCCTGGTAGGCAGGGCTACAGCATGTTAAGTATCACAAATAACAGCGATGTGATCTGAATTCTTATCATTGTTTTACTCCATGTAATCTGGCAGAGAATTTTTCTCTTTTTACAATATGATCATCATGACCAATAAATTCCTCCAATTTGTATTGGAAGGATTTCTTCCTTATTGAAACTGGTTAAGGTTTATTTCTAAAGGGACCATATGTGTTATTCAGTGCTTAGTAAGTATTTGCCCATTTACTACTTTAAAAGAGAATTTTCTAAGACTTTAGTCATTTAAAAAAAACTCAACACATAATTCTGTATATTGACCATTAATTTTATACCTCAGTTTCCATAGTTAAGTCATTGATAATCACATTAATTATATTTTTATATACCATAGAATAGTCACCTACTTTATAGTTAAATGAAGTTTCTTATTATTGTCCATTTCAGCATTTTAAAACTTTTCCAGAATGAAATGTATCTAGAGAAGTGATCCACGTAAGAAATGTCACTTGGGCAACTATGCTACGTAAGAACTGTATAGTAATATTCTAGAGAATGACTCCACAGAGTGGAGACATGTTGACATGTCTGTACAAAAAAAGAAAACTGTAAAACCCAAACTTCTAACCTCAAGACCAATAAAGCATTAAGATTCACGTAAGCTTACAACATTTTCATCTTCTTGTTCCTAGTTTTGGTAGAAAAGGAAGGAAGGAAACTAATATTTGTTCTGGTCTACTGTGAACCAGGCACCATGCTGGGTATTCTTTTTACACCTCCCGTATTTGTGGTAGAAGATGCTGGGCTCTCAACATCCCCTTTTTACTGTGATGTGGAAACAGACTTAGAGAATAGAGAAGTTAAGCAGTTGCCCACACACCTCACCAGCTAAGCAATGTGGGGCTGGGTTGTCTGGGGGAGCCTTCCCACTAGGACAATGGCCTTCAAGAGTGTTCCGCGTTCACCAATCAGAGGGAGTCTCATCGGGAATCAGTAACTAAGGCTCCCCAGGCCACTAAGACAGTGATTCTTAAATGAGAGGAAGAGGAGCCCCTGAAGAGCTCCTTAGGAGATTCTGGTAACTCCCAGCCCAGAACCCAGTTCACATTCTACAGACGATGCCTTGGAGGTCAAGGGACTTCACGAACACAAAGGTACTGGGTGAGCAGCACAGTGGCCACCGGGTCCTTGGCTCTCAGTCCCCATGCCTTCCCACTCTTCTACGTGGCTACCTGCATTAATATTACTGTACTGGCCAAAGCAAAGTTCTAGTTCAAAACCATTTGGGAAAAAAGTGTGCATGGAAAAAGTACAAATATTATATAAACACATTATATAATATTCATTAAAAAGATAAACAGCATTAGTTCATGCATTAAGGGCCAAAGTGTGAATGAAAATGTATAAATTATCCCTATTCTGCAAAATCTATCCAAGTGATTATTTACTTTAACAACTACAAGTAGTAAAAACTACTTTTACAAGTAGCAAAAATAATTTAAACATTTGAAATAGCTCACGATCTTAAACTTACCTTAAGCCATAGCAAGGCAGAGTGAAGAGCCTGAATAGTGCCAGGAAAACTCTTAAAGGAAGCAGGGTGAACACATACAGAAATGCATCCAGGCACAGAAAGATTCCAAAAACCATGAGCTGGATTTTAAAAGGAGAGAAGAAAACAAGAAACAAAACGTAAAATAAATATTCTCTAAATAATTGTAGATGAAAATTTCAAAAGAGGGATTTCTAAACATTGTTGGGATTGGTTTCTCCAAATTTAGCTACGTGAATTACAAGTCAGTAGTTGGACTTGGGTACATGTGACACATTTAATGAAAAATCCTCTTTAAGTGCAACTTTGTATTCTTCTCCCAGAGCCTTTGGTTTACCACCTAGAAAAGTCAATTACTCAAGAGATAATCTGCCCCGCACCACAGCTTGGAAACACCTGATATGGACTTCCTCAAACTTTAAAGATACTGTAGAAAATCTTTCAGATAGAACCTTTAACTCTAACTTGACTCTATGATTTTGCTGTCTCCTATTTATCAGAGTGCTTCATGGACAAGAAAGACTGAGACATATATTGAGTTAAAATACTGTCTTTATGCCATAAATGTGTAAAATGATTATTACTTTTAACATAATTTCACGTGCACTCAAATTTGCTGTACTCGGAAGGCATTATTCTTAACTGGAGGAGTAGCTGCTAACCTTTGTACCTCTTCCCCTTTCTTATGCCCTTGCCCCATCCTTCCTACTATTCTGTAACATTATACCTTTGTCCCATTAAACGCAGGACTATTTCACAGGAGGGTGGAGTCTTTTGATGGCTTGGGGAAGTGGCCACACCCAGGCTACCGTACTCAGGTACTGGAGGAGCGGTGACTTTCTGTATGTCTGATACGCAAACATGGTACGCTCTACATGCCCTCACACATAACACTCCCTGTAACCTCAGGCAATGAACTGTCCTACGTAAATTTATGAAGTAGTTAAAATCCACAATGTAATGGGCAGAACTGTTGTCTGCCCAAAATTCATATGTTGAAGTCCGAACCACCAGTACCTCAGAATGTGACCATGTTTGGATACATGTATCCAGATACATGTATCTGTAGGTTCTTGAAAGAGGTAATTAAGTTAATAAAATAAAGTCATTAGAGTGAGTCCTAATCGAATGTGACTGGTGTCCTTATTAGATGAGAAAATCTGGACACAGACAAGGACAGAGGAAAGATGATACAAAGACACAGGGAGAAGACACAATCTATAAGCCAAGGAGAGAGGCCTAAGAAGAAATCAACCCTGTTGACACCCTGATCTCCATTCCCAGCCTCCAGAACTGTGAGAAAATAAGCTTCTGTGGTTTAAGCCGCCTGGTCTGCAGTACTTTGTGACACAGCCCTAGCAAACCTTTAAAAGAAAGGACACATTTTATTAACCTTTTGCAAGAATGTCTCAAAAGAATATGTACATATATGGGCCAGATTTCTCAATCAGAATATAGAGAACCTAAGAGCTTTTTTGTTTTTTTTTTTTTTTAAAAACTGAGATTCACTATGAACACCAATGAAAGTACCAAGTCATGTGCTGCAAACCACTTTCCAGTCTGCCCTCCAAGGCTGCTGGCCAGTCAGGCATCCTGCGTGTGGCCAGCACAGCTACGGTCCTGCATCTGCTTCCTTGTTCTACATACAAAAGAGTGTTGTAGAAGACAGCATGGTCCACGGAAAGCTGGTGGTCCGTATTTATTACTCTCCCGTCACCAAGAAGCCTTTCCCTGTTCCCTGGTGGACTGCTGGCTGCACTCCAAAGGCAGAAACTACTAGAAGCCCACACATCCCAAAAGGTATCTGTGTGAGTGCAACAGGAGATCGCATACTGGGAGGGAGAGTTAGTGGCTGTCTTTCTCCTGACCTTCCACTGGGGATGAGCACATTACTCATTCATCCAACATCTACAAAGCTGCTAATATGGGCCAAGTAACATGCTCAGCCCAGCAGGCACAAAGCCAGGCAGGACACCAGGATGGGGTTTAAGCTCATTCACATTTGAGCAGAGAGCCACCCACACAGAGACTGCCACTATAACAGAACTAAGTTTTCAAGGAACAGGGGAGCCCTAGAGAGAGAACGGCCAAACCAACTTGGGGAGATCTAGGAAAAGCTCCAGAGGACACCCTTAAAGACATCTGAGAAGAGGAGGGCTACTGCCACACGGAGAGGGCAGACTGGGCAGAAGAGGGGGTGTGGGGGGGAAGGGGGAGGAAGTTTCCAGAGAAGGAAGCAGAGCAAGAGCACAGAGGAGGAAAGAAATTATGAAGACTAAAACCTTCTCTTAAAGAACAGTACAGCTACCTTTCTCTGGCTTTGAGGAATCTGTATTTGCATCGTTCACGGTGAACAACAGTAACAGAAGTCACATTTGAAACCAGCCCGGCAGACCAAGTGGGCAAGCAATAATCTCACAGGGTACGCTGACCGCGGAACTGCCTGGGGCGGTCAGTCACAGACTGTCACATAAAACTGGAAGGAAAGCAAGGGGCCGTGGTCTGGGGACACTGCAGCTGGGTGGAGGGAAAGCACTTGTGTCATGAGAACATACAATGCACAAGAAAAGCAACAGAAATGCCTTTCAGGTTCTGGAAACGTGGGACTGGGGACTCAACTACTGCACCTGCTACTCGGATGGTGCACTTTCTCATAAGGCTCAGGCTCTTGTTAATTCCTTATGGATGAAAATGAGAAAATCTCCTAATAAAGTAAACAACATGTAACCACAGAAACATTCATCCTTGAAGGAGGTAAAGAAACCATGCCAGGTGCAGGGTGAGCTGGGCGCCCCGCAGGACACTGCATGGGCATCTCTCGGTTAATTCACATGCCACCCCCCACCCCCCGAGTTTGGAGGGCCCGGGCAGCAGTGGCTCCTGCGCTCACATCTCCCAGGTGCGGTGGTAAGAGCCTGCTACTTAATCCTCCTGACGGCTCTTTGAAGTGGTTATTACCATCCCTACTTGACACTTGAGGAAACCGCAGCTCTGAAGCTGAACGCCTGCCCAAAGCTGGGGGTCAGAGTAAAGGAACTGGCGTTCGAGCCCCAGTCTGCCCGACCCAAGGCCTGCACGCTCTCTGTAAAGCAGTTTAAGCAGAGCAAAGAGATCCTACTCCCTACTTTTACTAGGCATAGGGGTTAACACAATTTTCTTTGTGCTAACTCTTGCTAATTTGCCTAGTGTCATAAAAAACACAAACAGACATTTAATGGATCAAACTTATAAAAGGCAAATAAATTTCACATATTTAGATTTACTGCTGACTTTGAAAATATGTTACTAAGAATTAAACACTTTGGGCATATATTATGAGAATAATATGTACTTTCACACCTTCAGTTACTTTGCATGGCAAAGCATGATGAAAATATTTCAAGAAGAAATCGAACCTGGAGTTTCTGGCTTTTGCTCCTCCATTCTGTGCATCTTCCCAGGGATGGAAGAAGACACAATGCTGTACATGCTTTTGTGGGAAACCTTCCCCGGGCTAACACTCATTCTTTGAGTTGTTCCTCCTTTTCTCTTAATCAAATATTGTGCAGCTTTCACGGCAGAGACTATGATAGCTGCATGAAATCTATGACCACTATTTTAAGAAGGCCAAAGTCTTAAAAAGAAAAAAAAAAAAAAAAACAACTCAAAGTTTTGTAAAGGAGCAAACTGCCCAAAGAAGAGGATTCAAACTCTAACCATGATCCACCATGAGAAAAATACTATGTTTTCATATGCACTCAAAACATTCATAACCACGCAAAAACCCAAAAGAAAAGTTTCACCAAAATAAGATTAACTTTTAGTCCATGGAATTCAAGTTGATATTTTCTACTTCCCCTTTATAAAACAATGTCGGTCTCACTAAATTCACAACCCACTAAAGGGTGGTAACTCACTGTCTGAAAAACAGGTCCACGGAAAGGCAGGCTGGTTGGAACTCAGTTCCCTTCATGGGCAGCCACACGGGCAGTGAAGACAGTTCAAAGTGGCTACAGGGAGCTTTGCAGAGAATTTCGGAGTCAGAACACACTGGGAAGCTCTTTGTACAAAAATGAACGAAAAGCACTGAGACACAAAATTACAGATATTCAATTTGAGAATACTTAAAGTTCATTCTCAGAAGTAGGGATTTATTAAAATTTACATGGGCAAATTAATTATTTCAAAATAATCTGCTTAATTAATAAGACAGCTCTTGCGAATCTTTAGAATAAAAAACCTGTAAGAAGAAACACTGTAAGGAAAGAAATGTCAGCAGGCCTTTCTGTCTTGCAGGAGCTCTCATCTGGAAGGACTCTGGAAGCCTTCTACAGGTGCTGTGCGGTGTACCCGGGCACTGCACCCACGGCCTCAGTCCATCTTCCCTCCCCCACCCAAGAGGCCAGAAGCACCCCCTCACCCCTGCTCTGCAGTGAGACTCAGGAGCTTGCCTGGTTTGTGAGCAGCAGAGACAGGGCCAGACGTCAGCCTGCGGAAGACACAACTCTGAAAATGGAATCACTGTTTCTATTATGACACCTGTTACTCATCCTTCCAGCCTCAACCTTGCTACTGTATTTGGCCTTATACATATTTTTTAAAAAAAGATTTGACATAGCTTTTAACATCTGAACTTCAATGTTAAGAAAACTACAAAATGGCAGATTCTGCAACATTGGTCAACAAAACATCACAGGCTAGTGAACATTTCCACAACCAGCTCTTCCCACATTCATTTTGGACCTACTACTATTGCTCTTCATCATTTGAAAAAGACTCACCTCAAAAGAAATAAATAAAAAAAAAACCTCTCTCTGTGGAGAATGGAGCAGGGTTTCTTAACGTTTTTTAAATCTGTCCCTTTTTAACAAAAATATCCTGCCTTCCTTTCAAGATTTCAAAATAAATACAATTTTATGGCTAAAATCAAAATAGCACAATTCTGGAATACGCCTCTCTCAATTACACAAACCATCTTCTGGCAATTCTGAATACCATCTCCTCCACCATGACCACCACACAGCACCCACTGGTGGGGGGTGGCTGGCCTGGAGCAAAGCAGGAAGCAGTGTTTCCCTTTTCTTCCCTGGCCTCACAATTTATAAAGCTCAGGGTCTCCTCCTAAAAGAGCTGAGACCATATCTGGCTCAATTCTACACTGGGGATCAAAGGTCATTAGGAAGGACATCTTCCCCTGGGGAATTTACAATCTAGTGAGCTGGACACAGTGCTGGTGAATGACGTGCTCTGGGCAGGGTGGGCAGGAATGGAGTGTGGCATTGCGGACTGTACACCAAGGGGAGGAGGAACAGAGTTAGCAAGGATCTCCCACAGAGGAGACAAGAGGGGCACTAGATTTTGGCAGGCACGGTAAGAAGGAACAGAATTTCAAACAAAGGCAAGAGTAAGAAGGAACAGAATTTCGAACAAAGGGAAGAGCATGCCCAGGTGCAGCGTGAGTGGGAGGCTGAATGTGATCACTATACAAGAGGGACAGAAACCATCTTCAGTAATTACGAAGGAACACATACCTTTATCCTGTGTTCCAGGAGTTCTCAACAAACCCACATGCAGAGACCCATTATTGGAAGAATGGATTATCATTCTTAGGAGAATAAGTTATCAATTTAAAAAGTTTACAAATGACTGACTTTGAAAGCAATTACTGCTTCAAGGTCATCCCTATAAAAACTTTTATTCACCTGAATTCAAAAATTCGTACCCCTAGGAAGTCTGCAGTCTAGGAGGAGGCAAACAACGGATTACCGTGACCCATGGACCTTTATAACAAAGCAACACTGCATATACATATGTAACTGCAGAAAACAGAGGAATGTGGATGAAAGCCTTCGTAATAATCACAATCTACACCTAACATATATTTTAACATGAGGAATAAATTTCTTAAGAGGTAAATAAAGAAACAAATTAAAGATTCTAATTTGTAGAAAGACTATATACATGGAAAGGTCCTGGATTTTCCTGCTTCTTTTACAGCCATGTCGAATACTGTTATACTCTAAGCACTTGACCCACATTGATTTCTTGAATGCTCCCAACGCCCCTTGAGGCAGGGACCATTACTTGGTGTTTGCAAAGAGCGCTGTAACACAGTGGGCTGGGCGGGCCCTGCGGACCCTAGGGCACATCTGAGAGTCCCGCTGAGGAACAGAGGTGTGGCAGCTGCTGCCGGCCACCATCACACCACCACACCACTTCTCAGCTCCAATCTACTTTTTTAAGGAGTGATCAGAGCATTACAGCAAGCTGAGTAAGCAGAGAGGACAGTGAAGGAGAACAATGGTCTGAGTGAGAGATCACAATGGCCTGCAATGGCACAACGGAAAGAGAGAGGAAGAGAGAGATGTAAAACTGTTTCCAAAGCTAACGCGACAGAAATAAGTTCCTCATTCAAAAAGATAAACACAGGCCCACAGTGGTGACTTCGTAAGTTGTCTTTTAACTACATCAGTGAATGGGGTAGAGCCTGAAGTCTTCGGCTGGTTGTCCTAGAGCTGTCGCATGGGTCCTATACGCCCAACAGGCAGCGGGGCCTCCACCAGGCCACGAGGCCCTGGATGCCGGGCCGCTCCGCCATCCCCTCCAAGCCCCACTTCTGGAGGGGGCTGCCACTGCCGTTGCCAAACGGGTCCTGTCCTCCAAGAGAATTAAGAAAGGTGAAGACTGTTGCAGAGGCGTGAAGAAGCCTTGGCCACTGCCACTCCAAACAGGGGGCAACAAGCCTCAGAACCTGAGGAATGTCAGCCTGGGCTGCCCAGATGCTGGATTCTGAAAAATGCAGATCCCCATGGCTTTCCTGCTTCTGAGCAGCTTCATGGTGGGACATCTGAGTCAGGGTGTGTCACAGACAAGAGCTGCATCATGAGAAGAACTTAGGGGAATGATCCCCCAAACACACTTCCTTGAAATTAGCAACTGAGCAGGATGCCCCAGAAATTGCTGCCATACACGTGGGTCTGGGTAAGTCCTCAATACAGTTTCACCATGAAATCCCAGGACTGTTTTCCTGAAATAAAGGCGAAACGATGGCTGTGACTACACTTTGTTAACACACACTCACACTGAGAAACAGCGAAAAGGCTTTCTGTGATAATTCTGAGTAAGTTCATTGTTTTGAAAACAACTCGTGGAATTATTTTTTGCAAGTATTACATCCTCTACCCCCACCCTCAGAAAAGCAGATCTAAGTTCCTCCCCTAGGTAAGTACAATTTCCCTTTCTGTGAAGCTTTCCATTTGCTCCTGTTTCCCCTGCTCCTCGTACGCAAACTCACTCAGAGTCATGGACGATCAGCTCTCTTAAGATGCCCCAGTCCAACCCCATAATCTCTGACAAAGAAAGTCAAAGCCCAAGGAGGTTCAATGCCTTGATCAGGCCACTCGCCTATCACCTGCAGACCTGAGAAGAAGTTAACATTACTGAATCTTGACCCCCAATCTTCCCGTGTCACAGTAACATTTGTCCCTTTCAATAATAGCAATTGTCTACGCGGAAAAATAACAACATTCTATACCCATAGCAATACTTATACCTTCAACCTGACAAATTTAAAGCTTAGGAAAATTTACTAGGTTCTTAAAACAACTAAGCAGTTCCACTGAAGACTAAGCAGTTGAGTTCCATTTTTGAAAAAATGTATTAAAAAACTACGGTAACAATGAAATAAAAAATTGCCAAAAAGCATAGAATTACAAGGTAAAGAAAAGTCAAAAATGTATTTTTGTTTTAGTTCTACCTTTTATGATAGACAGTTACATAAACATATGGAAGTAACGGAAAGGAAGTAATTTTGATAAAAGGATTTGTAATCATCACAACCTACACCTGACATGTATCTAGCACACTTATTTCTTAAGAGGTAAAATAAATAAATCAATTTATTTTAATTTGAAAAAAGATTAGGAACATGGAAAGATCTTGAGCCCTTCCTGCTTCTCTTATTGCTAATCCATGTTGAACATGGCTATACAAATTTTTCAGAAGCAGAGTTCTGAGGGGTGACTAACCCAATCACCATTCTCAGTCTGCCCCTCCCTTCGTTGGAAAAGTATCACATCCACTGTCCTAGTCTCCCGGGCAGCTGGGGATGGCTGTGCAACTCACTCCGGCCAATAAGATACACACTGAAGGAAGTGTGTGGGGGCACATCTGGGAAAGCTTTTAATTCTTTATAAAAGGGACAGTCAAATGGTGGCACTGTCTGTCTCCTCTTTTGGGTGATAATGCAGAGGCATTGCCTGAGGTCGCAGCTGCATCTTTCTATTAAAAGGCAATGAGCAAGAGGACTGAAAGCCAATTTGCCAACGATGGTGAAATGGAAACATAAAAAGGACTCCGAGTCTAGGCTGGCTTCATTAATTGGCTGGAACAAAGGAGATCACCTTCCTCTAGACTCGTCAAAACAATTTTCAAACCTGTTTAAGCCACTGTTAGGTAGTCCGTCACATATGCAGGTAAAAGCATTCCTAAAGAAATCCTCCCAAAGCTAGTCTCCACTGCTTAGTCTGACCACTCACAGTTACCTGGATCCAGTCTCTCCACCCAGTGTACCTGTCCTTTCCTGTCCCTAACAGTTTCCCACCTCCGGATCTTCCTAGCACACCCCCCCACACCCCCAAGCCCTAAAAATGCAGGTGCAAAATCAACCTCCTTTTCTCACCACCTTGCAGCGCATCACCGTCACAAGTCTGGAGGTGAGCACGGTACTTGCACACTGCCGAAGTGCCTGGACTACAGACGGTATTCAGAACAAACTGAGAACAATCAATAAACAAAGTGAGTAAGTGACCTGTAGCTCCCTAGACTAGCATTTAAGGGTATTAGGGAATTCTAAAGAATACTTTGGTGAGCACTTCCTTACTATTTCCTGCAGTTTGGGATTCACACAGATGACAAAATTAGCTCTTGACAAGGATACTGTTCCCACGGGGTGCAGGATAAATTGTTCCCATGGGGTCAAAATGCAGCACAAACATCAACACAACTGCCACGTTAGTGCAGATGGAGAAAACAAGACTTGAAGAGAACATGTATCGCATGAGGCAGGGGGGAGATGGAATGCTAACTCATTTGAAGTGCTTGGGACAGTGCCTGGCACCTAATCCTTATTTGATAACTGCTATCTGTTTTATTCACACAGAAATAGCTGCCAGAGGTGGGATGTAAATGGACAAGTCAAGGGGGGCTATGGAGCAATAAGCACTTACCAGGAATTGTCTAAGAAACTGGTGATCCTGCCCTGATTTCAGAAAGCTTCTAAAGTGTTGCTGTCTGACCTAACCATAAGCTCTAAGTCATGGGCCTGCTGAGGCCAGACTCTAGAGGGCCTGACAGAAAATGTCAGGGTGACAGGGTGTGCTACTATCTCTTTTGACCACCAGCTAAATCCTTCATGAAAGAGACACGCTTTACTCTAAGACAGCATGGTTACAAAGACAGAGGGAAGAAAACAGTTCTCCCCCAAACTGCCTGTGGTCAACAATCCAAGGAGGAGGAGAGTCAGAAAACCATGTCCCTTGCTGGGTTAGAAAAGTCAAATTTAGCAAGTGAAGCAGGAAGATTAAAAGTCTAACATAAGATCAAAGTGGGACATGGGGGAGCCATGGAAACCACACCGCTCCCGGTCACCCCTTGCTGTCCAGGGAGGCCCCAGACGACAGCTATCCCTCCTGTGAGGGGACATCCCCTGGAATGCAACCTGGAGACAAGAAACCTTTCCAAATTTCTCTTGCTCTCCTAGGGCAGGGCATTCCCCAAGTTGCTGAGGTGAGGACTATAAAATATTTTAAAACATTTATATGGGGCTCACCCATAAGTAATACACAGATGAGAAAACTGAGGCAAATGGACAGAAGTGAGTGGCTCAAGGCCTCACAGCTAACAAATGGTGGAGTGGAGATGCTGATCCCGGCAGGCTGGCTTTAGCGTTCATGCCCTTGACCACTGCACTATCCTGCTCTCAGTTTAGACCGCAGAGAAAGTGTAGCTCGGTGTCCTCCGCTGTACAAAGAGAACAGTACAGACCCCACACAGATCACACACGGTGAGGAACAGATCTAGGATGAGAACCCAAGGGGTGTGTGGGTGCAGGTGGAAAGGGATTTGTGGCGGGAAAAAAAGGAAATGCTCCCCAAGGCCAACAAAACACTCCAAAATTTCATCCTTTCACATCAGAATGAGAAGTTCAAATATGAAAAGAGTACCAGCCACTGGAAATACTATTTTGAATATATAAGCAATTTACCTGTTTTGAATGTCAAGTATGTGTTTTTCCACTGAGAAAATTACACAAAAATTCTGGAATTTTTTTCACATTAGTAAACAGGTTCAGTAAGAGATACTGAGTTGACCACTCTCTTGCCTTGAAAATATAAACATTAATTAGGTGTTTTATAGCTCGTGCAATCCTTGTAGAAGCAAAGTGCTCTTTAACTGTCAAGTTTCTCCTCCTGGAAAGGCTACATGAAAATATCATAGCATTTACCAAAAAATAAGGAAAAAAATGAATACAGTGTTATATATTAGAAGTATTCTATATTCTATATCAGGAAAAGATATTATACATTAGGTATTACCAATTAAACAATTTACTGACATGAACATCTAGATAGCCCCCCACCTCTTAAAATAAAAAATAACATAAAGGTCTGGGAGACACCAGAAGGAACTCAGCCTGTTACGAGAAATTTACGCCTGTGATTAAACTGAAATAGAACTCTGGTTTCCTCTATATTTCACTTATTCTGAGAAGTTAAGAAGAAATTGCTCTAAACTGAAAAATGCGCACCCTTTTATACATTTTAAGCAATAAATATGCTTCTGAAGTGTTGTTCTAAGAGACTAAATCAACTTTTCCTAAATAGGCCCAAAGCAAAAGCCTCTGTAATAGGAAACAGGATTAGAAAATTATTACAATTGTGCATGAGCAGTGTTAATTCAACTTTTCTGATGTTATTCCCCTTATATACACACAAATAAAACCAAAGTTTCATGACAAAATACTTACCCTCCTACAGGCAATGCACTCTGATAACTTTTCTATTCTTTTCTTTAAAAAGAAATTCCTAATTGGCTGCAACCTACCTCATCAGTTACCCATCCCATCAGTGGTCCCTTAATGCACCATGGTTTGAAAAACACCCTGGTTCATAGTGAAGTCTTACCAAGGCCTGTGGGCATTTTCCCCAGAAGACAACACTCACACTAAGAAACCTGAAACGGTCGCAAGTTTCTGTGAGAAATCTACCAAGAAACTGCTTGGCATGTCAATGGTGCCAGTAAAGAGAAGAGGATATGTGTATTGACCCTCCGATGAGCTCACCATCATGAGGGCTGTGGCCGCTGCTCATCATTTCGGCCCCACGTTGGGTAATAAAACGGGTCAGACACACACACTTCTTGCTTTGAAGCAATCCCTTGGGTGTGTCCATAGTTTGGCTGTGGATTGCAGGCAAATCTCTGTGCACTCCCCACAGAAAAATGGGAATCCACAACTGTTCAGGCAGGTGAGAGAAAAACCTTCCCTTGAAGAGACCAGGTGGGTAAAAGCTGACTGTGGCTGGCACTGTCCTGTACAAGGACACAGATCCCAGCAAACCTCTCTCCAATTCCCTCTGCCGTGTATCCTCATATTTCCCTGTCTTGGCTTAACACTGGAAGGAAAAAGGGAGCTCAGAAAATAAGTTAATGTGTTTAAGAAAGACCTAAGAATTACTGTTACTATTACTATTATTATTATTGGCAAGCAAAAGAAACACTACCCCCCATCGCTGGCCAAAATCTTAAATAAATTCCAATATACAAAATCAAGGTGCTGCCGCACTGGGGGAGCAGTGGTGCCGAGAGCGCCCCCACACTCCTCCGTCTCACCCCCTAGGCCCTGACTCTTCCCTGGAACCCGAGCCTCCCGAGAGAAGCAGCCACGCAATCATATCCAAGGCAGCCACTGTCTCACTGTCAGCACTGTTCTCTCTCCAGGCCGCGCTTGCTCTCATCTCTCCCCACCCGAGCCCAGAACGCCCTCGAGCTGCAGCAGGCGACCTGCCACCCGAGCCCATGTGAAGCAACACTTCTCAAACCGTCACTCTCCAGCTGCCTCCCTTCCCTCTACCACACTGATGGGACTGCTGGAAGTAAAAGACCATCAACCCGACCAGCTGGGTCCTCGCTCCTCACTGTCTCCCGCCCCTCTTGTTCTAGAACACTCTGACCGAGCAAACCAGCAAAACTCCTCTGACAGCCACTCCAACAGAAAGTAAGATTCTAAGGAACTGATCAAACCATTAAAAGTTTTAAGTTACTATAAAAGCACAAAACCATGTTCTAATACAGCCAAAGCTGAATTATTTCTTCATTCCTCCTTTCTGGCAAGAAATCTTGGAATTGCTCAGACGTACCAACTGCAGCAATGCAGAGGGAAAAGAGCGGCCTTCCCGACATCTCTGACTGGTCCTGACAGACCTGAGACACACCCGCGGGAACACAGTGTGCACGGAGCCAGTGCTGCTGGGGCCACGCTCACCCCAGCACGTGAGGTTTTCTGCGGCAAAGATGCAATGAATCGTCTTTTTCTTTGAAGAGCCTGTCATTTATGTTTTAAATATGAGGGCTTTCTGAGAAACTGAAACCTTTAAAAGGGCTGAAATTAAATACTTTGTCATGTTGAATGGAAAAAATACTGCCCCTGGTACAATAAAACTGATGAGAACTAAAGGAGTAGGTAGAGAGTAATTCCTTGGAAAAAGTGACCTGGCTGGGACGCAAGTGGAAATACGGTAAGTTTAATATATAGGAAAGTTAAGAAACACTGGATCTTACTTACACTAAAAACACAAGTTTTAAAGCCTCTTCCTGGATGGGAAGTCCTACTCCCAATACATTTAATTACCTATGATCACATTATTTCCAATATTTTAAAAACTCAACTCAAGCTGTTCACAATTTATTTTCATATAATTAACATGTTGACATAACTTTCAAAATGATGTCTTGTAATAGAAAAAAAAATAGTACCTTTTCCAATTCTCTCGGTATTCGCATACAAGTGTATACTCTTTCTCTTCTTTCTGTATACTTGGCCTCATTATGTTCAAGGAAGTACCCTCTTGTTAGTTCAGCACTGAGGAACCTCAACAACGAAAGCTCTACAGGAAAAGAAAATGACACAAAACAAAAAGAACAGTATTTATCAAGAAACTTACATGCTAGCTGGGGCCAAAGATAATACATATATAAAACAAAAAGAGAATAAAACAAAACAGTCTGTAATTCTGTCCCAGAACTGAACAGCTACACACAAATGATCAGCAAAAATTATTGACAAAATTGCTACTCTGTGTGGTATAAAGGGAAAAAGCCACAGGAATACAAAAAGAACAATTACTATGAGCCAGAACTGTTAGAAAAGTGTTTGCAAGAGTGCAGTCCTGGGTCTTATAGGTGATATAGGACCTAGACTGATAGACATAAGGGAGAGTAGAGATCAAGTATATACAAAATGAATAAATGTATATATCTATATCTATATCTCTATATATGATTCTACATAAGCTAAAAGAGAGCCAAGTCACCTAAACAGGCATTGCTCGGGTCCAAAAACCATCCTGGGTGAACTACATTGATTATCAGTGCAACTTCTTTCTTCAGCCTCAGAGATCCTGCAAAAGTACCTAAATAATGCCATTTCCCTAGGTGAAGGCCTACCAACAGGATAATCATCATACTAAGTCATACAAAGTAGAACCTCAACAAGATCTGAAAGACTCACCTTTCCTTGGATTTGTCCACCTGTTATCTCTGTTCCTCCAAAACAAATTCACCCAGAATCACCTCGTCTCAAATGAAAGTAAGGCCAAAGGAAGTTGAGTACTTTCCCCTTGGCTATAACTGGAGTCTCTGGGATGAGATGCTAAGGTTCCAACCCCTTCCCTGACAGCCCATCACCTCGCTGACTTTTCAGGACCCCTGATTCCCATTACCATCCTATTCTTACTCCCCAGGAGGCCAAGCCCTCTTCCAGAAGTCAGGATACCAAAGGTTTCAATTTGTTCTCTTTGCCCTGAGCTGGCCCTTGTGGTCCTTTTACCAAACACAGTGTTGGTGTTCCCTCCAAAAAATGACAAAAGAGGGAAGGTGGATTTCATGTATGAGTACTGACTCACGGAATTGCATCTTATGTGAGTGCCAGGATTTAAAGTCCGCAGGGATGGGGAAGAGTCTAGAGTCAAAAACACCCTTGAAAAGCCCTTAGGAAGACCCAGAAGGAGACTTACTATCTCCTGGGGGCCTAAAACAGCTTACTTCCTCTAGCATTGAACAGATGGCGAGTTCTTCTGAGCATCAGGTCAAATGGGCTGCTCATGTATACAGGTTATATTACACAAAAAAATATATACATACGTGCACACATTTTTTTAAACTCCAGATTTGTCCTCTCTCTGGAGAGTTAGTGATACCATAAGAGATATCTAGGGATTGAAACAGACGGAGAGAAAAGCAGACTTCCACCCACTCCAGCTTCGAGCAGGGCAGGCCGAATCATCAAATACACTGTGAGCATCATGCTCTCAGTACATTTACAGTTGAAGCTAGGGACATCAGAGGTGAACTGTATTGTTCACATATTAATAGATGTTCCGATTAGAAGGGCTTAGTATCACCAAATCCATGCAGAGTACAATTTTTGATTGGGAACTTTCTAATATACTGTAGACTGGCTAGATCCAGAACACGATCTGCCGTATGAAGGGGAGAAAAAGAAAGCCTTTTGAGCTGCAAACAAGAACAGCCAAACCAATGAAAGATAAAAAATCATACTCTTGGGGCGCCTGGGTGGCTCAGTTGGTTAAGCGTCTGTTGATGGCTCAGGTCATGATCCCAGGGTGCTGGGATGGAGCTCCACATGGAGCTCCCTGCTCAGCGGGGGTCTGTTTGTCCCTCTTTCTCCCCCTCTGCCCGTCCCCCTGCTCGTGCTCTCTCTTTCTCAAATAAATAAAATATATTTTTTTAAGATTTTAATATTTATTCATTTGAGACAGAGAGATACAGAGAGGGAGACAGCATGAGCAGGGGGAGAGGCAGAGGGAGAAGTAGGCTCCCCACCGAGCCAGGAGCCAGACGTGGGGCTCGATCCCAGGACCCTGGGATCATGACCTGAGCCGAAAGCAGGTGCTTAACCATCTGAGCCACCCAGGCGCCCCTAAATAAAATCTTTAAAAAAATGTATACAGATACTCTTATTCAGTTCAGTCTTCCAATTAGAAAGCAAAGACTGTGCTTTTTTTTTTTTTTAAGATTTTATTTATTTATATGAGCAAGAGAGAGCGCAGGCGAACACAGAGGGAAAAGGGAGAAGCAGACTCCCCACCTAGCAGGAAGTCCGATGCAGGGCTCGATCCCAGGACCCTGGGATCATGACCTGAGCCAAAGGCAGATGCTTAATGACTGAGCCACCCAGGCGCCCCAGAAAGCAAAGGAAGTTCTGATTAGCTGATATAGATCAATAAATATGTCATAAACATCAATCCTTTCATGTAAAATCTGAGAAGCAGCAGGCCTCTCTGAAGGCAGGACAGACTGTACTGACAGCAGCGAGCCCCAAAGGTCACTTCACCAGGATTCCCGTCCCCACTCCTGCCTGCCACCCTCCACCAAGGCGCTGCCCTCTCTAGTCGCCCGACTTTTCGGCCCTGGGTGTCTCTGGCAGCTTCTCCCCCACCTGACCTGCAAGGGTTTGCCGGCCCAGTGTTCCCATCACTGTGTCCTAACGAAGCACCAGTCAGAGTGAAACGCCGGCCATCCCTGAAAGCTCTTATTCCTTGGCGTGTCCTTTTCTCTTTTTCCTATTCTCTTTGGACAGTCTAAGGTTAAAACCATCATCTGAATCCTGAAGTCACCATATCTGACCGCAGGAACCTGGACCCATATTTCCAGCTGCCTCCTGGGCAACTCCACCTGGAGCCCCCCACCCTTACCTTGAACCTGTAAGCGGAGCTCAGGATCTTCCCCCACAATCTACCCTCTCCTGCAGCCCTGACTTTAGCTCGTGCACCACCAGTGACACCGTTGTATGTTAGAAGCTTGGGGCCACCCTTCTCCTCTCACGAAGCCCCACTGACTTGTCGTCTGGCACATTTATTCACTCACCCCTCTCTCTCTATGCCACCCTAGTTTGGTCCTTCTCATCCCCCCCCCCCCCAAGTTCCCACCTAAGCTTCCTGACTCATGCCTTTCTTCCAGTCTTTCCTCCCTTCAGCCCTAACCCTGCAGGGCAGCCAGAGCCAGCATGCTCGCAGACCGGCTGCGGGCCCCCTTCAGTGCTCTCTGCCACCTGCGGGCCAGGCCCTATACCTCCGTGGCGGTGACACCCGATCCCCTACAACTTGGCCCCCGGCTATGTTCTCAGTCATGCCCCACACCTGCCTCCGCTGAATCTCTAGGTCACCATTCTCTAGTTACGCTACGTTTCACTTCTTGCGAACAGGGCAGTCGGTTGACACCTATCTCAGGGTTGTGGTTACTCCAGGTAGTCCTGGAACAGAATTCCCCTCCAGTTTCCCACAGGTGACCACGGACAGGCGCCTGCTCTGTGAAGCCATCCCCAGGTTTTCTGAACAGAATGCAGCCTTTCCCCACTCGGCTGGCACAGCGACTACCTATTCTGGCGCTTCTACCCACCACACTCATTTTTGGCCTCGTTTTGTCCTTTCCTTTGCATCCTCGGGGTACAGCACGTCATAGGTGTTCAACACACGCTTGCTCAAAGACTGTATGAGATCAAAGAAGGAGGAAAAATCAGAGAGCAGTGTGGCAGAGAGAACAAAAACAGAATCAGAAATCAGAAGGGGTAAAAGCAGAGAAACACCAGATTCTTGAGAAAACAACCTGTGACAGACTTTCCCGAGGCTGAGCGTGAGTAGGAAAAGAGTGATGAGCTCTGACGCCTCACTGGCCGCAGCTGCCACTGCAGATAAGGAGCCTCCTGGCTGTGTGTGTGTCTAAGTGACTGGAGAGGCTCACCCACCAGGTATCCGAACGTCCCCCCTAAAAGGATAGGGTGCCATGCTGGCAGGCACAGCCAGTGAGCGCCCGGGGCTGCGGGACAAGGATGCTTGCGTTATCCACAGGAAGGGCAGGGAGTGAAGCTGGGCAGCCTGCTAGTATGTCAGCTGTGTTAAGGAAATACAGCAACAGGCTATTACGGATTTTTAAATTTAAAACAGCAAATTAAATCAAAAGATTGAGACAGCTATACCCTGTTTACTTAGAAAATTATCCTCCGCAGTGGCGTCTTCCCTGATGACGCAGTTGACCGAGTTTTACCATAATAAGAGTTTTGTTATGATCCACAAGAAAAGCAGGGATTAGCAATCAGAAGAAGGGGGTTCTGGCATTCTCTCTATCACACATGAGTCCTGTGACCCTGGCTCACATCATAGGTCTCAATTTCACAGAAGAGAAAACTGAGGCTTGGAGCAGTTTTAGAACCTGCCTGGGGTCCACGCAGGATGGCCAAGGGACCGAGAGAGGATCTGCATGAAAGCACAAAACAACTGCAAAGCATGACACAAGGTCTTGAACTCCTTACTAGTAACTTCAAAGGATCTGAGGTAGTACTCAATTCTGGTTTGGGGGTTCCCTAGTGTTTACTGATGCTGCTTCTGCACTCCTGTTTTCATGGATAAACGGTAATGGGGCAAATAAGTATATTCAACAAACTATCTAACCTAATAACTAATTTTCTGTAAACAAGTCGTACAATATAAACCTACAAAAGTGTCTTAACTATAATACAAATATAAAACAGTGGTATGTGAGGATTCTACTTCTAGAAATGCAAGAATTTTAGTTATAAACACCCATTTAAATTCCACAATGGAAAATTTAAAAGTATGCACTTAAAAAAATCAAAATGAGGGGTGCCTGGGTGGCTCAGTCGTTAAGGGTCTGCCTTCAGCTCAGGTCATGATCCCAGGGTCCTGGGATCAAGCCCTGCCATTGGGCTCCCTGCTCAGCAGGAAGCCTGCTTCTCCCTCTCCCACTCCCCCTGCTTGTGTTCCTGTTCTCGCTGTCAAATAAATAAAAATTTGTTAAAAAATCAAAATGATAAAAACATTTTAGTGCACAGCTCTCACAACTATGAGGCATATTCTACTGTCAGGTCCACTTTGCAGATGAAGAAACCAAGGGATAGAGAGGTTAAGGAGGTCTCCAAGGTCACACAGGAAGAAAGCGGTAGAGCCAGGATTCAAAATCAAGCAGTCTATCCTCAAAGCGTGTGCTTTTTGGCATTAGATTATTTTTTAATTTTTTATTTAAATTCAATTTAGTTAACATATACTGTATTAGTCTCAGGGGTAGAATTTAGTGATTCATCAGTTGCCTATAAAAGCCAGTGCTCATCACATCACTTGCCCTCCTTAATACTCATCACCCAATTACCCCATCCCACCACCCACCTCCCCTCTAGCAACCCTGTTTGTTTCCTAGAGCTAAGTCTCCTATGGTTTGCCTCCCTCTGTTTTTACCTTATTTTATTTTTCCTTCCCTTCCCCTATGCTCCTCTGTTTTGTTACTTAAGCTCCACATATGAGTGAAATCATATGGTATTTGTCTATTTCTGATTTATTTCAATTAGCATAATACCCTCTAGTTTCATCCACATCCTTCCAAATGGCAAGATTTTATTCTTCTTGGTTGCTGAGCAATATTCCATTATACTCTCACACACACACCCCCCACATCTTCTTTATCCATTCATCTGTTGATGGACATCTGGGCTCTTTCCATACTTTGGCTATTGTGGACACTGCTGCTATAAACATTGGGGTGCAGGTGGCACTAGATTATTTTGCCTATCATTGTCTCAAGTGCTTTTGTAAACAGGCTACTATGTACTTTCTAGAAAACTGGAAACTCCCCTGCCCCCATCCTCCTCTTTCTCTGTGTTTCACATACAGCACCCTGGGTTTACCTCTGTGAAGTTAACACGGTTAATTGGTCAGCTCCCTTACCAGCTCATGAGCTGTTTGAAAGCAGGCACCACGAATCCTGATCTTCCCAATGTCCAGCCCCCAGTGAGTCCTGAATCTGAGGGAAGGGCCTGCATATAATTAACATCATACTGATGGGCTAGGAAATGGTTTTTAAAGATACACTAAAGCAATACCAACAAAAGAACCAAGCTTCGTGGAGTGAAATATTTCGGAAGCTTTATCTTACCTTCTTCTCCCCCACTCCTGTAAAACTGGCCCTGCTTAAGGGATTAGGATCCTCCCACTTTATGCCAAGAGGCAGTTTACAAAGGTCTTGCACACAGTACTTCATAAAATTCTCACAACAACTGAGAGCTAAAGAGAGCAAGATAATGGTGTTCACGTTTTACAAATGAAGAAACTGAGGATCAGAGAGGTTAAGAGACTTGTCCAAAGTCACTGAAAGGTTAAGATGCAAATTGGGAATATAATCTGGATCTCTGACCTCCAAGTCCAGAGTGCTTTCTCCCCTACACCATAATTAGCATCCATCTACCCGACAAGATAACCTTGCCCTAACCTGGCTTCAACCGGCCAGAAAGAGCCCTTTGATTCATACTGAAGGAGAAGGGGCTTACGTTGCCCTGCAGCCTGAGCTAGTTAAGTCCACCTTCCCTAGCCATAGATAGGCTTTGCAGGATGCTACTTAATCTTCTGTTCCAAAGTACAGCTGTGGTTCACTGTTTTTGTACTTGTTGTTTTAAACATTGTTGTCTAGCATTCTACAGATTTGTCTGAACTTACTTATCCTGTGATATTTGGGTACAGCTGCCTGGCTAATAGCCTAAGAAGGCTATTGTTCCTTCACCTGTGGGTGCCACCCCTTAAGAATTCTGGTTCACTTTAACTTCTTCCGTACTGTGATGGCATTTCATTCCTTCTTAGCAAAAGTCGCTCTCACTTGTTATACCAAACATCTGTCTTTATATTTTAAGAGCAAATTATTTTCCAAAATAAAATAATCCAAATGTTTATTTTCCGAACACTGACTTAGCTTTTTAGATGTCAACCAATTTTAGTTCATTTATCTAGTTCTTACCAGGAAGAAATGTCAGCACGTCTTTTAAAAATACTTATAATACAAACAAGTGCTTCTACATTAGAAGAAGTAAGTTTTGCCACTTGTGAATATTTCATATAAGGAAAATAATACCAATCATAAATCCAAATCAGTTCCTCCAGAGTATTTTTAATCAATATTCATCTTTTACTGCAGAAATGCTCTATGTTCCGGTATCTTAAATTGAGAAAAAGTACGGTATAAATTGCTTCCTCCTCATCCCTAAAAGAAGGTTATGTTTAATTATCTTCTGGGATAACTTGGTTTAGAAATAAGAAGCCAGGATACAAAAGTATTAATTAAAAGTAATGAGTAATCATAAATATATTTAAATGTTAAGTAATATGTCTAAATATATCTTTCCTAAGATAGGACTGACCGTTAAAAAATTGGAAAGTAATACTGGTTAACTGTTAGGAAAATATTATAAAACATGCGAATCTCCATAGTCTTAAATAATATAAAATGGTAATAAACTTTACTAAGGTTATGTAAAAATACTACATGTAAGTTTCTTACACAAACATAGAGGTTCATCCTTGTACAAGGCACATTTGAAATCAATACAACAGTGATTCTGTCTTCCTAAGTCAAATAATAGTAAAGGTACCACTCAAGTTTTTAAGACCCTCAAACTGCTTCTAAATAGTCTCACTTAGGGAAGTAAGGAATAAGTAGAATATTCATGAATTTATACATTTATAGATGGAAAACAGGGACACAAAGAGTAGTGACCGTTTCAAAGGTCACAAGGTTTCAGGGTTAAGGACTGAAAATGGGATCAGAATGTCAGTAATCTGACAGTCAATGCTATAGTCTTTCCAAAGACCTGTTTCACCCAAGCATTCCTCAAACTGGGCCACTAAGGAGCCGCCAGGGATGAATTTTGGAGGGTAAACTAGGATGAAGTTAAACATTTTAAAAAGCCAGGATACTGCCCAAAGACTAAAATGAATAACTTCATTGCTTGTTTAATTTACATGTACTAGTTAAATAAAGCAAGTGAGAGTTTTAAAAGCAGAGCAATAGTGTGTCAGAGAGGAGTTAACTCTACCTTACCTATCTCAGGGATGTGGTGGTTACTCCAAGTAACTTCCCAGTCAAGTTTTACAGTTATTACTTCCCTTTGTAAGTGAGAAATTAATTGACTAGAGTATAATTTCAGAACAACAGCCTTTAATCATCCATGAGGATAAGTTTGGGGCCACAGGGATAACCATGTAACATATTCTATGGAGGATAAGGACCAATTAAATGAAAAGGTATTTTAATAAAAATAAATTAATTGTAATAAGAATTTAAATTTTCAATTACACAAAAATAGGGCGTAGAGAATATGAACAGTTAAAACCTCTGTCCCACTCAAAGTCTTTTGTGGTAACCGTAAAAAGGAGCTCAGTTGGCTTTTTGGAGTTTAGGCTTTCTTCCTGCCTCTGCTCATTCCCTCACGGAGGTAAAGCAAGAGGTCTAAAATGGGTAAAGAAAGAGAAAAGCAGCAAAAGAGATGGGTAACAAGTGTAAGCTCTAGAAGTGGAAGAGTCACCATTTAAACAAAAGGAAAAGCACGGGTTCCACAGCACTGTTGAAATCAGACACAATACTGTTCACCCATGACCTTACTTTAAGCTCTTTTGTTTTACAAGCAACACCTATCCCTATGCATATTCCAACACCTGCATCATATAGGTATTGTTATCCTCACTGGTAGGTACAATGCTTATTTTACACCAGTTCTTCTACTGTTAAGTCTTCACGGGCACTAGAGCCCACTTACGTACTTCAGATACTAAACCATTTAGGAGTGGAGTCATGAAACAGAGCCAAAAGAATTAGGCAAGTGGTCTAAGCAAGCACAGAGTCTAAGAGCAATTTAACAACCAAACCAGGCCAAGAACAGATTGCCTAATTCTTAGTTCAAAGTTGACTTGCTAGATGTAGATTCCTAAATGGGAACATGGTTATATAGAAACTCTCCCCCTTAGAACTTTTACAGATGAGTAAAGTGGGGAACGAGTACAAAACTATGGTAATATGTACTTATTATCTGAGCTTATGTCAAAAAGGACAACAGAAGTTGGTAGTATTTTTAAGAGCAGGAACAAAAGAAGAAGGAAGAGATGAATCTGTAGTTCTGCACTATACCAAGAGTCCAAGAACTGTGACCACATAAAGCAACAGTGGAATATACAATGAACGTTCTGAGAGAGAGAAAGAGACAGGTATGATGAGTGGAATATCCCTTTCGCACTCTTAGGGTGTAAGTACCAGTAGCAGAGGAACACTTTCAAGCCACCGCCAGGCTACATGCAAGCCAAAGTCAGAGCATAGAGAATCAAGTAATTCAGAGTCTGAAATAAGAAACAAAATGAAAGCTTACACTTTATGTAGATACACGTACATGGTATATGTAACGGCTTATACACAAATGAATATTCATATATATATCTTCTAGGCATATAAATGGACAAAGATAGGTATAAAACAAAAATATTAACCTCAAATACTATGGTTTGAATTATTTTACTTGGATGGGGAGGGTGTGGATAAGCACCTAGTCAGTGTACTCATTCATGGTATCCTAGATTATTGGGACAGGCCAACAAACATTTATAAGACCCCTAAATTCCTTGGGAGAAATAATAAAAAGGACTTTGGAACTAACTGACGGTTAGGCCAGCAAGACACTAAGATTGTGACTTCCAAAGGGAAAAACAAAGGTTGCGCTAAACTGGAGAGGAGGAACTAGAGTATCAGGGGCAGCATAAGAATTAAAAAAAAGGACAAGTATGTAATGGTGACGGTGGCAGCCACACTTGTGGTGAGCACAGCATAACGTACAGACATGTTGAATCACTCTGCTGTACACCTGAAACTAATACAACACTGTGCCAACTATACTAAAAAAAAAATTTTTTTTTTAATGGACAAGTAACACCTTAAGTATAAGCACAGAGGCTTGGAAGACATTTGATTCAGGGAGAAATGCTTCCCACATGACACTAGGTGGTGCCACTCAAAGGCCCTCTGGCCCAGGCCAGCCCCTAGGGAACAGTTTTCTGAACACTGCACTAGGGAGGAGGGAAAGGTTACAGAGCAGTAGAAAGGGGCGATGGTAGAACAGCAATGTGAAGCAGAGCCGCTCAGCAGCCTGGGTATTTAAGAATGACTGAAAGAATTCTAATCTCCAACCAATGCGGCATCCGAGTTAGAGGGTGGATGCCAGCAGGGGAAGATCTGTGTGCCTAGCAGAGTAGAGACACCTGGGGCCCACATGGACCAACACTGGCTGGTGACCCCAGCTGAAATATTCCTGAGATTCTTACCTAAGTCTTGATTCCCAAGAGTTGCCACGGTCATCTCTCCTCACACAAGACTGATGGAATTAGGGAAACAACGAGGGCCACCCCAACAACTAAAGCTGGAAGTGTCTCCCGATAAAGACTTTCTGCAACTAGGTTAAAAGTCCAACTTCCAACAGGTTAAGTAAACCACGCTCAGAAACTCATGCTGATGAAGAACGCGTGCGTGGTGCGAAGTCTGCGGAAGGCCGCGGTACCAGATATTCAGACCCATCTCTGGAACGGCCAGGAAAGGGGTGTTAGGGGTTATTCCAAAAACCTAACATCTGTGCTCATCAAAAGGCTCCTGACAACTTCATTTTCTGTGTATGCAAACAACAACAAAAAAGGCTTTTATAATATTGGCTTTCCTGAAACTCAGAAGTATTTTAAAGCCATTGTAGTGAAACCTGGCCACTCCTGTTTCCATTGGCACCTGAGCGTCTTTAAGGTTCAAGTCCAAGTCAGTAAACAAACAGCTGAGAGATTCCATACTGTCTTACTTAGATCCTGCCAGTTGAGAAAGTAAATACTCTGGAAAGCAAGTATTTGACAACTAAACCAAACAGTTGAGAATTTTTAAGTGGTTAATTGAAAAAGACTGAACAAGGCACAGTCTGCACTTATTTTTCAAAGACACAGACCTCTTCAAAATCTAACCTTTGTCTACTTCTGACGATTAGCAAATCACACAGGATCTCACCCGATCAACCTTCTGGTATCTGAATACTCCTACATTTTTCAATATTCAAGTACAATCAATGATGCAGTAAGCCTTAGGACTTAACATTCATTTGCAGGAACTGAAGGAAATAACGGCTAATGGAGCCCCTACTGCCCACCAGAAGCAATTTTGGGGGAAGAAATTTAATGGAGTTACGGCTCAGCTGCTGTTTAAAACTTAGAATTACATAAAAATGCAAATGTGATCACTATACTCAATGAAACATGTATCTCAAAATCTTTTTCTTTGAAGCCTAATATACAACTACCGTATGAATACAAATGCAATTTAAATTTTTTAAAGAAAGGAATCCCACAGTTTAAAAAATAATATTCTAACAAAATGCTTAAAATTGGTCGTTGAAAGTAGGAGTCACGAAGGCATCTTTTCCTATACAGCCTTTTTTTTTTTTTTTTTTTAAGAGGCTTACGTTTCGGTTTAGGAAAAGTTCACAGGTAACGTTCTGAAGAGAGGTTTCTACGTATTTCTGTTCTGGGCAAAAGTACTGAACTTCACGGTCATTACCACATTGCTAGCTGCGGCTGAGGAACACATATTTGGAGGGCAAGTTAACAGGTTTCTATGGCTCAAGTTCGCTTAAAATACACAACGAAAAAGTCACCTTGGCATGAAAATAATTAAGAAATCAGCCTTGAGCGTCTCGGTTTGGAGCTCCCTGCGACGTAGAAGGTGCTCGCCAACGACTCCGGGCGGGAGCAGAGCCCGGGGGTCTTTCTGAAGGACCTTTCAAAAGCGGTCAAGTGACCCAGGACAGAACTTCCCGGGCCGCAGCTCGGTCTCTCGGACACACCTGGCCGGGCGCGTGCCGCGGGGGCCCCGGGGCCGCGCGCCGACCCCGCCCGACGAGCTGTCAGCGGCCGCGCAGCCACGGAGCGCCCCAGGAGCCTCGGCGGCTCGCGCACCCACAGCCCGGGCGGCCCGGAGGCAGTTGCGGCCGCGGGGCAGGGGCCCCGGATCGCAAGACGCTGCCCGCAGCCCTCGGCGCGGCCTAGCGCCGCCCGCCCGCCTCACCTGCGCGGCTGCGGCGCCGCTCCCGCCGCCGGTCGCTCTCGTAGAAGCCCAGCGTCTCCGTGTGCTGAGGCGCCGGCGGGGGCCCATGGCCGCCGCCGCCGCCGCCTCCCGGCTGCTCCGCCTCGCCGCGGCCGTCCCGCTCCGGGCCGTCCGCGCCGCTACCGCCGCCTTCTCCCGGGGCGGCCGCATCGCCGACGCCCGCCATGTTCCGAGCACAACAAACTGTCCCCGCCACCTCCCTCCAGCCTCCGGCCCGGCCTCCGCCTCCGGCCGGCCCCCTCCCGGCCTCGCCCCGCCCCTCCCCGGAGCCCGGGCCGCCGCTACCGCCGCCGCCATCCGCGGCTCGCCGGCCGGCGCGCGCCATTGGCGTCAGCGGCGCGTGGGAGGCCGCCGCTGCCGTCGCCGCCGCCACGGCCGCCGCCATCTTCTTCCTGCCCTCGGCGTGGCGAGAGGTGGTTTCCCGCGTCGCGGCGGGCTCGGCCGTCCGGGACACCGCGCCAGGCTCCATGCGGCTCGGCCGCGCGGCCGGAGAGAGCGGCCGCCTCCGGGGCTCGGGTCGGGGGCCGGACGCGGCGACGGACGGAGGGTCGGCGGAGGAGCCCCGGGGCGGCGGTCGCTGCGCCCGCTGCCTGTCGTCTGCGAGGTGTCCGGCCGCCCGCCCGGGGTCCCTTTTGCAGGCTCGGTGCCCGGAGTGCGCCGGCGCCGCCTGCCCGGTCTTGGCACCGACCGCGCGGCCCCGGCAGCGAGGGCCCGGCTCCAGATCGCCGACCTCCGCGAGCCCTGACTCCATACGTCCGCTATTTGGACTCCATCTCTTCTGCATATTTATGGTCGCCCGTCACATTCCCTGGCCTCTGGGTTTCCGTTGACAGTTTCCAAAACACTCGGGCAAGAAGGAGCTCGGGGATGCTGCCCTACAGGTGGGGGCGCGGAGGGGAAACCCGAGGAGCCGGGTGCCTTGTGCATTTCATGCTCCCGCGGGCGTATTAGGCTGTTTTTCGGGATTAGGGTTGGGGTACGGCCCTTGGCCGCCGCGGTGCCGGTGCTCCATCACCTGGGCGGCCGCTTTACTTGGCCGGTCCTTTGCGGCTCTGGCGAGTAATTGCGCACGGAGCGCGGTGTCGAGACCACCCGCCGCAGGAATGGTGCAAGTGAAGATGCTCCAGTGAAGGGGCCGAGGGACTTTGCTACCTGCTTCCCACGTGGTTGCGTGCTTTATTAAGGGTGACCGTAGCAGGTCGGTTTGCCAACTTCAGAACCGACCTGTGCAAAAGGGAAGTTGTAATTCTTCCCCTAACATTAAGCTCCCCGGAATTTTCCCTAGATCTAAACTTGACAGCCAGATATAAACGGGTATGAATAGAGCAAAATTGAGCTCCTGTTGATTCATCAGAGAACCTTGAGGGTTCTGTTGTCACTAGTGAGTGCCTAAATTTGCAGACCCAGCAAATTTAACAGTGGGCTGTTTGGGGGCAGCATGCCGAAAGCAGGCACCTGCCGGTCTGACAGCAGCGTAAGAGCCCAGGTGAGGGACCAAGATGGACTAAAAGGGCCCCAGAGGTGGGACCTGACCCTCACCCACCCTGGAAAAGGAGGAACCAATCTTTGGAAGATCCTTACTCTCCTTCATAAAACAACAGTTCACAGGAATACAATTCCAAACGTTCCTGTGACTGTCCTCCATGAAATTCTGTTGTGTTATACTTAGTCAAAACTGAGCCTTAATCAATCAAAAACAAATGTTCTGGACAAGTCTTCAGAATCATTTTGAAGATGAAAAAATACTGAAAATTTTATGACCTTTAAGATGCCTTATAGCTCAAATTGTATTATCCTCTGATCTTTTATAGTATAATACCATCCCCATTCCATTGTTTACTGATTTCAAGAAGGAAGTAGACGTTTATTGCTTGTTTATGTCAGTTCTCATTTACTGCCTCACCGTATTTATTGGCTTATTGCCTCTGCCTTTAACTCAACAGGAGCTGGAAGGGAAAGAATCATTCTGTTTCCTAAGGCAGCCAGTTATAAGAATGGATTTCTCTTATTTTCTATATCAGGCCCAAGGAAAATCACTGTCCAAGGCTGCCTATCCTTTTTAAATAGCAAAGAGGAAAGGAGCAGCTGTGTACAGTCTAGGTATGAAGGTGTCACACGCTGAGGAGCAAAATGAAGAGGGGAAAACTAAGGGATGTGTAGCTTCTCATCAGTTGGGTCTTTTCACTGGAGCTGTATTATTTGATCTAATACTTTGTGAAACTGCACAATTTCAAACCCATTATGATATCAACATACTAAACATTTTGAAAACAATATAAAATTTTTTTTTATTTAACACTATCCTTCCCTTGTATAGGTTTTGATGATTAGATAATCAAATATCTCACTGTAATACAAAAATTTATTTTCTTTGGGTTAATTCAACCTTCTGCAACTTAATTCAGAATCCAGGAAAGGGTGTTTTCAAATGTGTATTCTAAATCTTCAAAATACTGACAAATAATCTCATGTAAGAAATCGTTACACAGCACAGAAGAACCAATTCTCCAAGGAAAATAAATAGCAATTGAGATATCATAATGTTTTTTTTATATCAGTTGTAAAAAGATATAAGCCTAGATTTATAATACCACCTTTAGAAAACAATAGGGATATTTTAAAAACATGACAAATCTCACCATCAAAGAGACATCAGATTACATTCTGAGTTAAAGTACAAGGGAAAAACAGGATTTGGATGACAATGAGGTACAGTAATTTAAACCATTAAGCAAACAGTGAGCTGGTGTGCTATTCACATGTCACTGTCCCAGCTGCTGGTCAAAGAAATAACTTCACTCGTGAGAAGTACTTTCAGTGGAGGAAAGGGAAGAGCAAGAACAAGAAGTTGGGGAGAATCTTACATGTAAAAGAGAAGGGAAAAATTCAATAAGCTAAGAAACCTTTCTTAGGAAAGGAATTTATGTATTCAAAGTTACATTTTAATATACTTGCATAATTGATATAAATTTAAGAGCTTGTAAAATTGCTGCACATATTTTTAATTGTGTATTCTTGTACCTTCTGGTTGTAATATCATGTGGCTATTGTGTTTTGAAGATAGACAAGCACAAAATACCATTTTTAAAAAGAATGGAAATTTGGTGAGTAGTATGCACAATTTTATTCTATTTTTTAAAGATTTATTTAGGAGAAGAGGGAGAGGAGGGCAGAAACTCAAGCAGAATCCCTGCTGAGTGTAGAGATGGAAGGGGGCATGGGGAGTGTGGGCTCATTCCCACAACCCATGAAATCATGACCTGAGCGGAGACCAAGTCAGAGGCTCAACCAACTGAACCACCCAGGCGCCCCAGTATACACAATTTAAAAAAATAAATTGCGTAACTCCATATTTTAGTAATTAAAGACAATAATTTTGATTTTGTGACTAAACAAAATAAATTGAACCCATTGTGCATGAGCCATGGATTCAAACTCCAGAAAACTATCTTGTGAAGTCTATAAACTGATTCTCAGTGCCTTTCGTTGGTAAATGGGGCAATACCTACCTATTCTGTAGTAGGAGCCAATAAATAAATAAATTTACCCTTTTCTTTCTCCTTAATGATAATTTTGAATGTTTCCTTTCATTTAAACTTAGTAGGTTTTATTTTTCAACTATAAAGCATTTTAGCTCAATAGCACTTTATATATATGCCTATAAATATGTTTGATATTAGTTCTATGTATTTTTCCTGAGTCCCAAAAACATCAAGTATTTTGATGACTTGCAAGGATCCTGAATCAAGAAAAGGTCTATACTCTCTCTGACTCTCCAGTTAGAGTCTTTTGACCTAAGATAACACATGTGACCTCTCTATGCTTCATTTTCCCCCCTTATAGCATATTGGACTAGATTACCCTGATGGCCTCTTCCAAAATGTTGGGCTAACATCCTGGCAAACCCTTTTGCAGATTCTTGGACTCTTGGGTTAAAAATAGCTCAATATGCCTATATTATGAAGATTTATAGAAAAGTATGAAATCCTTAATTACAGAATGACTTTGTAATTTGGGCTAAAATCTGAATGCAGGGAATTAAAATGTGGTAACTTTATTGATAACACATCAAAGACGTGTAAGTCTTTAATGTACCTTGTTTATGATCCATGCATTAGTTCTGCATCCCTTTATGAGAACCCGTAGCGTTCGACCTTTCCAGTACTCATGACAGGTCTCAGGATAGAAACCCACTTTAAACAAGTTTCCCATATTGTACCTATGCATACCTCAGTCTAAGAACACTGCTTTAAGGTGGCATTTAACAGCAACTGAAATGGTATTTGGGATGATTACTGTTATACAGTTAATTTTGGTAGTATAGATTCAACCACTGGACAGATAACAGTTTAATTTTGTCTTTCTCAGTCGAAAACTTCAGTAGTACATGACTTTTTTTAAACCATAAATGTCACGTGTCAAATTTGCAAAATGTCTTGCTGAATTTAATTCATCATTTTGTCTTCAAAGAGAAAAGTAAGAGTTGATGTTTTTTAAAAATCAGAACAGCTTTGCAACTGATGTTCTAAAGAAATAAAATAGAGTGTTGGGCCCAGAGCAAGGCTTGCAGCAAATTTACGTGAGTTTACTGAATCTCTGAGTTTGAGTACTAATACTTCCTATCTTCGGCAGTCACTTTTGGACTGCTACTCATTAAATTTTATCCTGACTGGGCTTTATTCCATGCGTTTCTAAAGGACACCAATGCAGTTTGTTTCTGAAGATGTAGCACAAATTGAATAATGTACCTTTGATTCTAATGTACCTGTTACAAGATAACTAAAACAGTCATGAGCAAAACCTTATTTCTAAAAGCATTTATGTGGCAGGAGAATATAGGACTGAAACCACTTGAAATAGACCCTATTGATAAGTGTATTTTGTTAAGAGGTATGTTTTATAAAAAATATTCTGTTTTAAAGACCTAAAGTAGGTTATATTTATGTAATAAAAGTGTATGAACACAAATCCATACTATATTGGCTAATAGGACCTTTTATTCATGATCAGATAAAAGGTTTAGATTTTAAATCTCTGGAAAATTCTAAAATACTGATGAAAGGGACCATGGTGATGACTTAGCAAGCTTTCCATTCAAGATTTCTCTCTTTGAAGAGAAAGCACATTGTTCCTTTTTCATTATACACATAAAAAAGTAGAAATGTCATGTTTAGAATGGTTTTAATCATTTAGTCACCTAATTGACAAGAATCTATTTGCAGAGTGAACTCAGACTTTCCAGGTAACTGTTAAATCCTTCTTATCACTGTTAAAATCCTTCTTTGTAATTCCGGCTAGCAAAGCCTTTATTTTTATAATTCACCCAATAAAGGTGATTTTATTTAACAGTGAGTTCATGTTGGATTTTGCCTTTCAGAATTTTTATTGTCCTGTTTTCATTGTTCCCTGGTGGTGAGTTATTTATTGCTTCTTTTGGCCATTTATCAAATAATTGTTGGTAATCAGAAGATTTTACAAGATATTTAGGATACATTTTTACTTTTTTCTAGTGTTTCTGATTGAATTGTCATGGATCAAGATAAGAGTAATTTTTTCTCTTTACTTGCATGTCTGATAAGTTCTTTTGGGCTGTGATCATTCACTCCTGCTCTTGCAATTTGCTTTTGTTCTGCTCATTCATCAGGGTTTCCATCCTAACATTTTTTTCTATTCCTCTCTCCTCTTTCTAAATAGTTAAAAGTAAATGGACTCTCTGGGTCTCATAAACATCTATTTTTTTTTTAAGATTGATTGATTTGAGAGAGAGAGAGAGAGAGGGAGGGAGCACAAGCAGGGGGAGGGGCAAAGGGAGAGGGAGAAACAGACTCCCCTCTGAGCAGGGTGCCTGATGTGGGACTCAGTCCCAGGATCCTGGGATCATGACCTGATCCAAAGGTAGACTCTAACTGACTGAGCCACCCAGACACCATTAAACATCTATTTTTTAAATTTTATCTCTTCTTATGCAAGCCTAAGTATTTCTCTGTTTCATCTTTGTTACCAAAATGTATTACAAATGCATAATAGATTTTCAGATTCTCAAAATTATCCTCCCTTAAGCGTTTCTGCTTTCCAGGTTTTAAAAATGTGTTTATCTGAGTTCAAGGCCTTGGGTTTTCAGATTGTTCTTTTATATGCATCTGCTATAACCTTTTCAGTATTCTAAGTTTATGTTTATATGCAAAATCCTTCTGTTGTTTCTGACATTTTCTAATTTAGTATCAATTTCAAATAATGAACACTTTTTACCTCTTACCTTCCGTATGGATGCTCTAACTTAGGTGTACAGTTTTGTGAAGGAGACCAGTAATGTGGCTAATTTTTCAAAATAGCAATAAAAAGAAAACATATAGTGTGGCTTTAGCAAACATTATTTTCTTGGGACAGCTCTGTCCTCCTAATTATGCTTGGTCTAAGCTGGTACTAACATTAATTCACATTCCCCTGAGCAGATATATGCTGCCGTTAAAAATCTGACATGTATAATTCATAAATAAATATTTGATTGCTAAAAAAAGTGAGGCCAAATCAGGCACTGATCATTATTTATCATCTCTTTATTTTCACACTGATCTTTCATCCATATACCTAAATATGTCATAATACCAATTGTATAAATAAAAATTCTTTTCTAGTGCTGTGAACTATTTTTAAATATTCAATTTTATTGTTCATTATTCTGGAACTTATGATCTGACATGGTTAGATATTCTTTTTCTAAACAATATTAAGTTTCATGCAATTTCATTTTATTTTTACAAGTTTTATATGCTCTTTCACAGTTTCTAGTTTATCTTAACATAGACCATAAGATCAATCTCGTATTAAATAATTAAAGGTACAAAAATAAATTGATGCCATTGACTTTGGGTAACTTAATGTCCACTCTAAATCTTGTGCTACTTGTCTACTTCCACCATTTTAATCCTGTTTTACAGAGGAAGCCTAATTGGTGTGATGTGGTCTCTTCACTGGTGTTTTATAGACAGTGTTGTGTTTTATGGAGAGTGTAAATGGGTTCTCTCTTGAAAGCTAATAATTTTCTTTGTATTAAGAGTATATATTTTTAAAATAACATATCAACAAGGATTTTTCTTCTGCGTCTGTGATTTTTTAAACCAAATACTCAGATAGGCAGTGTCTGTTGATCCTTCAGGGACCCACTGAAGCACACAGGTGGGTTCACCCATGCACACATTTGTGTCTAGCTAACGGGTGGTTTTCTCAAAATAATCTGTTTTTGTGTGTCTGCATCACAGTAGGTAGAATTTTCGTCTGGGCCTAGATCCTAGAATTTAGGCTCAACTGACGGCACTGGACTAGCAAAGGTCTCCAGTAGAAGACAGCAGAGTAAGATGGAGAGAGCTGTGAATTTGGAGTCCAGAGACCTGAGTTAGGGTTCTGTGCTGCTGCCTACTAGTGTGGAATCTGAGAGGAGGCCCAGGTCTTAGTTTCTTGATCCACATAGCAGACGGTCCCTATAGCTAGATTGTCTCAAAGTTCCCTTTCACTTCTAAGATGATGAGATTTTAGGGACCTCATTATTTTAGGCTAAAGTTAAATGTGGACTTGGTTTAAGTTTGTAGTATTTTTCTTCAGATGAACTCCAGCATCCTGTTCTAAATTGCAACGTTTACCCTAAGTTGCTTACCTTTCATCGGCATACTTTATTAGTGCTGATTCAACAAATATTTGTTGAATGTTTTTTTATGTGCCAGGTACTATGCAAAGCCCTAGGGTAGCAAAGATAAATGAGATGTGTTTCCCGTCCACAAGTAACAATATTGCTTGTGTGGTAAGGACCACAGTAGACAAACGAATGAGGTGCCGTGGTAGTTCAAAGAAAAGATTGGATAAATCTGCTTTGGGGAGAACCAGGACAGCTTAGAAAGAAGTGGCATTGACTGGGTCTTGGAAGATGTGTTTGCCAGGTGGGAAATGGGGCTGAGGGAGGTAACAAAAGGGCCTCACAGACAGATGGAGTAGCATATACAGAGTGAAGAGGTAGGAGGATCCATAGTGTTTGAGTGGAACTTCCAGATGGATTCAGTTTCCAGGGCTAAATCATAGGGAGCAAATGGTGAGAGAAGGCAGGGCATTGAATAGACAGAAGAATGAGCAAGAATGGTTGAAGTGGAATGAGGAATTAGGGGATGAAAAGGTTGATATCGATACCTCTGGGCCTTCTTCACAAGTTGAAGAATAACTCAAAAAAAATTTTTGAGCCTCATATATAGTGAGATTTGCTTGCACTACTACTCATAGTTGTTGAGTAGAACAATTAGAACGTCAGTCCATGTCTATTGGGCATTTATTGTGTATTGTCTTATTCCCAATGTCCAACTCCAGTATCTAGTTAAGTATTACCCACATTGTTTTATCTTAAATGTAATATTTGCAAAACATTTTTTTAAAGATTTTATTTATTTATTTGAGAGAGAGAGCACATGAGCAGGGGTGGGGAGGAGCAGAAAGAGAGGGAGAGAGAGAATCTCAAGCAGACTCCCCTCTGAGCGGGGAGCCGTCATGAGGCTCAATCACATGACCCTGAGATCAGGACCTGAGCCGAAACCAAGAGTCAGATGCTTAACTGACTGAGCCACCCAGGCACACCGCAGAACAAACTTTTTTTTTTTTTTTTTAATTTGTTTTGTTTGGCTATATGGCAAAGGAATTTTTTTTTTTTTTTTTGGACAGGGAATTACAGATACATTGTAATGATAACCAATGTATTCTTCATATATAGAATATCACATTTCACCTCAAAATTCCAGATTAAGTCATTTCAGTGTATTGAAGGGATGAAATGAGATGATGACTTGGAAGCTGCTTCTCATAAACTTTAAAGGGTAGATTCTGTGAATAATTATAAATGTCAGAAAGTGCACTATTTATTAAATCTTATGTCTGAGTCTCATCCCTCTCCCCCCACAACTATGGGGTGGGGTAGGAACTATATGTCAACTTGGAATCAGACTCTGTTTTGAGCCATTTAATTTAGACACTTATTATTTTAATGTAAGCGCTTTTACTTTGGCAGGCAGCATACAATTTTAATTAGCACTTGGAACACAGCAAAATAGGTTGATGAGGTACAAGACATGGAGAAATACGTTCATAATGGCCTGCCCTAGGACTCTGGCAGAGCCCAGGAGAGACGCTTGCAGCATCATGCTCAACGCTTCTGAGAAATCATCCCACTGGCACTTAAACTCTTATACATTTAATCACTTTAGTGTTTTAAAATGTTGAAATATTGGCATTAGCAGCTTTGTCATCTATACTACACGCAGAGAGAATATTAATTTCTTAAGCTTATTTGTTGCAGCAACTGATGTATAAGAAAACTGAACTCATTTTCTACATCTGCCCAGAATTCACTTCCCAGCTTGCCAGTCAAGCTCTGACTCATCCTTTAAACCCTAGTCCTGATACCCCCTCACAGTCTGACCTACCCCCCTCCTTTCACCCGTGGCCATTCTCTTTTTCTTTATATACCCATAGCCCAACACTCTGTTCCAGTGATTTTTTAATGCATTATTCTCCCCTGTTGACTCTCAATGCCATATTTGTAGGAACTGTGTCCCCCTATCTGCATTTTGGTTGCATACAATTAAAAAGCACTGCACTGTGGAATAAAAAGAACATGCACTTTTTAGTTAAACTCATGGGTTAAGTCTTGACTGCTTCTTACTTGCTATAGGAACTTGGACAAATTATTTAACTTCTTTGAGCTTCTTTAAATAGGATAGAAATGCCTGCTGTGCAGGATTGTTGTACAGATTAAATAAGATCCATCCATCAGTTTAGCAGATACATAGAGAGATCCTATTACGTGTCAGCCACTGTGCTTGGTACTAAGAATATAATGATGAATAAGGCGTGATCCTGCCCTGAGAACTTTATAATTTAGTGGAAGAGACAGATGAGAAAACAGACGATTGCAATTTAATTCTTGAAGGATGGATAGAAATTCATTAGCACAGGAATTCTAGGGGTTGGGGTGAAGGTAGCAGGATCTGGGGTGGAAGGAGAAGCGTATGTGTTGCCTTTGAGCCAGAGAGAGGCTGGCAAGTCAAGACACAGAGAGAGGCTTAATATAGTAGCTGTGGGGTTGAGGCTGGAGACGTACATACCACGAGGAGCCTTGCAAGCCTGGCACGGGGCGGAGGGAACCTATAAAGAACATGTGATCAGATTTGCCTTTCTGAAAGACCTCCTTCCTAGGCAGCGTGTGGAGTGGTTTGAGATAGTCAAGGCAATCAGTATGACCGGATAAGAGGCTGTTGACTAACCGTGCTGATGGCCTCCACAGCAGGAATTAGAGTGGGGATGGGGAGATAGAATATATCAAGAGATCTTTAGGAGCCAGAAAAGGCAGGATGTGGTCAGATGTGTTAGGAGAAAGGTGGTAAGAGAGGGAGAGGAGTCAGGGAGAGGAAACAAGAGGAGGGGTGTGGGGTATATGAGGAAGGAAAAGTGAGTCCAGATTGGAAACTGGGATTTGAAGGACCCATGGGGAGTGTGGGACATTTTGACTTCATCATTTTGGGCTCCTATATATTTTTGACCCTCTCGGTTTTTTATTCTAGAACATAAACATTTCTGTTAGGATGATATCAACACTGATGAATTTTGTGGCAAAGATTTATTCCTGGATGAATTCCATAAGGCATTTTAATTCCTTGGTCCATGTTCAATGTAGCATATTTAAACTGTTTCCAGTTGTTGTCACTTAGATTTTTATTTTACTAACATTATTTCCATCAGGATAAAAATCTTTCTTGTGCACAAGTTACAAGGAAGTTTATTGATTTTCCAACTTCTTTTTCATGATCCTTGTGAAATTTATACAGATGATAGCTTTTCCATGGTAAGTCTTCTTTTATCTCTATTATTTTTACCATGTCAGATTTTACACATGTAAGCTTTTATCAAATTTTTAAAATTTTTCATTAATTTGTGAGCAATAATAATTTTTACCATTTGCTGGTTTTGCTCTTGTCAGCTATAGTTTACATTTCTTCTTATCAAGCCTAAAATTTTCCTGAAGTAAATTTTGCAGTTTTTAAGTTTACTAATGATATGTAATTCTCAAGTCAGCTATTCTTCTATAACAAATTTTACTGTGTATCACTTTGGCCCTTGTCAGTTTCATTTTGGTCCTTACAACCGAGTTGCCTCAAAATGACAGAATCAAAATGGCATACTTCAGCCCATGGACAGCCAAGGGGAGATGTCTAGGAAATGGGATATACCCATACAGCTTTGGTGGTGTGGAGAGAAATCAGGGGTCAAATATAAATTTGACAGTCATTTTCATCTGGGTGTTGAGGCCAAGGGAATAGGTGACATCTCACAAGAGGGGTGTACAGCATGAGAGAAGAGCACTCAGGAAAACTTGGAGGAGCACCAACATTTGGGAAAGAAATGGCCAAAGGGGGAGTCCATGAAGGAGAGGTAGGAGGTAGGAAGAAGCTCGCAGGAGGCATCATCATGGAAGTCAAATCAAGGAACGGGAGTCGATGATGGATGCTGCAGAGGGCACGTGGGATACATACTGAAACATGTCCTTTGGATTTAGCATCAACGACATCATCACTGTCCTCAGTGAGAGCTACCTCATGAGTGGAGAAAAAAATACCCAGCTGGATGTACTCACAGAGGAGTGAGAAGGAGATGAAGAAGTGGAGACAATTGTAAGCCAACATCGGCTGTAGGAAGGGAAGTTTGTTTGCGTATTCATTGAACGGTTTATTTATTTCCTTTTAATAGAAGAGAGCTTTGAGCATGGTTAAGCACTGATTGTTGAAGGAAGAGGATGAACATACATGAGAATGGGAATGGGATCCCCAAAGAGCACGGTAGGCCTGTCATGCTTTCTGGGGGTAGGATCTGACATCAGGCTTGCTGCCTAAAGCTCCGTATCCAGTGAGTTATCAGCAGCTACGTGCCCACAAGATGTAACCATCATAAATCAGCCCATCCAACTGGGCTTCTACTTTGGTGGCTTTTTTTTTTTTTAAGATTTTATTTATTTATTTGAGAGAAAGAGAGAGAGACAGAGAAAGAGCATGAGAGGGGAGAGGGTCAGAGGGAGAAGCAGGCTCCCCGCTGAGCCGGGAGCCCGATGTGGGACTTGATCCCAGGACTCCGGGATCATGACCTGAGCCGAAGGCAGTTGCTTAACCAACTGAGCTACCCAGGCGCCCCTCTACTTTGGTGTCTTAATCAATCCTGATTCCCGACTGGACTCGGAGCTCTACCATGAACTATTTTAACTATTTGCTTATCACTTACAGCCCTCAGTCAAGAGGATCTTAAGTATTGTCCCTAAATCCGCAATATGATCACCTGCCCTGACCCTTGAATACTACTACTTTCGAGAATGTCCTGCTGCTGCATATTGCCCATGACATCAGAGATGCTGCAATATCCTTGCTCTGCAATTGCGAGCTGGGGTTTTTTGCCACATCTACTTAGATCTGTCGCTTACAGGGCAGATAAAATAGAAAACGACACTCTACAATGACCCCGCCTATTCCCTGCTCCTTCCATTTGTCTGCACATGTTATGGCAAAACTTGGGTTACCTCCCAAATAATGGGGCAGTAGCCAATGCACACACCATCTGTCCATCCATTGAGCTCCTACCTAGCCATTCATCCACCCCTTCACTTCTCATTTGTGGGTCACTTAGTAGCACCAGGTGCTGTGGTAAGCAGTGAGGTTACAATAGGAAGAGACAGCGCTCTCAGAGCTCACTATCTAGCAGGTGAGTTAGTCGTTGTTGCAATACTGTGTAAAAGGTGGGCAAGGTAAAGAACCAGTTCGTCTAGGTAAGCAGGGACTGGTAGAGTGCCTTTTTTTTTTTGTACAATCTATAGCAATCTCATGAGGTCAGTTCGACATATGAAATGTGTGCTTCTTATCCCAATGCAGTTGTTTCACCTGTCAATTCATAGAGGTCCAAAAGTTACCTTTGTTTATGAGGATGGATAGGTTCCAAGCCTGTGATTACCATAAAGAAAACTCATCTCCTTACATAGCAACAAAGATCAGTTCCTGAATTTACAGGATATTAAAGAAAGGGCATTCTCTTGGAATCTTTTTCTGGGTTTAGCTAGTATCCCCTTCTACCCTGTCCCAGTCCTCCCGTGCTGAGCCCCCTATTTTTGTTGTTTGCCTTCAGGACAAAGGGCAGGACAATTTTGTTGGCCGTTGTTGAGTCATGTATATTTGTCTGAACTCCATGGAATTTAGTTCTGGGCACATGAATTAAATAAAGGTGGACTGAGCGGTCATGGTCTGCATCCCACCCTGACAGGTTCTCCACACTTCTGACTTGGCTTGCTTTGCTGTTTCCTGACCCCACTGACAGGCCACTGCCTCTGGATCCCAGCACTGGCACCCCGCGTGTGGATGGGACACTGAAGCGGGACAGCCAGGGGCTGGGGGAGCCCTGGGAACACCAGAGTTACCCTGCTTTTGTTTCTGTGCACCAAACTGCTATTCCTGTGGGGGTCTAAGCATGTCTAATTAGGTGGAGAAAGAATCGGAGGTATTGGGCATACATCTCATCCCCAAATTGAAGTGTGAAATAAACGCTACAGTAAAATGATCTATAAACCAATATAATACTAAGTTTATATCACATTATGGCAGAGAGTTGGAAAAAGAAAAGGGGAGGACACCCTCACTCCCTCCCCACTCCACCACCCCCGCACTCATGCTCTCTCTCACTCTGATGTGTGTCTTAGTTCCTGGATCTTGTCCCCTGCCAAAGAATATGTGGGGGTCCATTTAATCTTTGTTCACTGTCCCTCAAGGTCCCTCTGCACAGCCCTTTATATATAGTGGGTCTCGCTCTGTTTCCCTGTCTTGCCCAGAGCACAGGACTCAGGCTGGGCTGCCCCTGTCCCCCCTCCTGCCCAGAGGGTCCCAGCCACATAACCATTCCTGGCACAAGGCTTCCCCTCCCTGCCTGGAATGATAGGAGGATCTTCTCATTTTCAGGACCTCAGATGTCATTTCCCCCTTCTTCCTCACCCTTTCCTAGGGCAGGGTGGGGTGGGGCGGTGAACGTTAGCCAGGCAGGCTCTTATCTTCTACCCCTTCACATCCGTTCCCCAGTGAACACACAGCTGGGGTGAGAGGGAGGAGCATACCCACAGCCGGAGGAAAAAGACACCCTTCAGTGTGATAAAACAGCCCTGCCACACAAGCAAAACTGCTCAGTAGCCTCCTCTAAATATTTAGAAAAAATATTTTTAACTTAAAAAGTTATCTGTGAATGACAAAGATTTCAGGCAAGACTGAGGGAGAAGATTTTGCGGACTGGGGGAGTGGTGGTTTGGGGAAGCAGTGTCTTGTCTACACTGGGGTTCCTCCCTTCCTGTCCTCTTGGCCCTTCCTCTTGGCCATTCTCATCCTGAGCCAAACTGTGTCTCTATCTCTGTCCATTCCCCATCTTTTCCCTGCCACTGTCCTTCATTCCCATCTGACACCCATTGTGGGAAAGGCAGTTAGAGGCTAGACCAGGCACTCACAGGTTCCCTGACTTCGGGAGTTTATTCAGAGGGCCAAACACCACAGTTTGACTTCTCCCTGGGGATTGCTTCTGTAAAATAGCTCTTTCTAATTTCTGCATGAAATATTTTCATTGCTTTTTTTTTTTTTTGCATTTAATTTTACGCTTCGAATACGTGTAACATTTATGGGATTCCAAAGTCAAAATTATATCGTTGTACACGGGGCACTCTAGTGTCCTCCATCCTGTTTGCCTCAGCTGTCTACAGGGAATTAATTTTGTTTCTGGTTTATTCTTCCAGCGTTTCTTTTTGCAAATATAAGAATACATATATGAAAGGTGGCATATGACTTAGCAGTTTGTACCTTGCTTTTTGCATGTAACAATTCATCTTTGTATCCATAGATAGGTGCATAGGAAACTTCCTCACGTCTTCAAGGCTGAATATACAGAATCGTGGGAATGTATCATAGTTTATTAGTCTCTTATTGATAAACATTTGGATTGTTTCTAACCTGCTATTTTAAATAATGGCACAATGAATAGTTTTCTGTATCTGTTGCTGATTTTGTTTTAATAAAAACAAATAGGACTGCAGGCAGGAGGGCAGGGGAGAGAGGGTAAGAGGGAGAGATGAAGAGAGAGAGAGAGAGAGAGATGCTTGACAGTCAGCTGACTGAGCCACCCAACTCCTTTTGGTTTTTTATGGGGGCTTCATTACTTAGGCATAATTGATTAAACCATTGGCCATTGGTGACTGACTCAACTTTTAGCCTCTCTCCCCTCCCTGGAAGTCAGGGCTGGGGGTAGGACTGAAAGTCCCAACGCTCTAATCATATGGTTGGTTCCCCCCACCCCAACCAGCCCCCGTCCTTAGGTACTTTCCAAAAGACACCGAATTCACACAAAAAAAGCACCTTTAATATCCTCATCACTTAGGAAATTCCAATGGTTTTAGGAACTCTGTGCCAGGAGCCAGGACGAAGACCAGATATACATTTCTTATGAAATCACAATATTGCCCATCTACCATGGACACTTCATTGAGAAGACACTTCGACAGAGCAGAGGACAGTGCAAGGGTGACAATGCCCAGTTGTGGAAGATGGACAGGGTATCTTATATAGGAGGGAGGAAGGAGAGACTGGGAGCTTGTCACACATTTCCCAGCGGTTCACCAGGATGTCTCCCAAGCTCTGCAAACGTAGCATACCTTCACTCCTGAAGCTGCGGCACCCTCTCTTATGAGTTCCAGTCCCCTCTCCTTGGTTCACTGACACTACAAACCTTGGTTATTTGTCCTTATCTCTTTGCCTCACCTATTTTCACCCTGCAGATGTTCTTTGTTTTGTCCCCCAGCTATCCCAGCTACTATTACCCTAGGAGAGTCCTTCCATGTGTCTCTCCTGGAAGATTTCAGCAGAGGGGGGAAGAAAGGCCTGCAGACTCTGGAGTCAGACTCCCCAGGTTTCCTTGGTCGCTCTGTACTTACTAGCTTTGACCCCTGGCAACTGACTTAACCCCTGAGCTTCTGTCTCCTCCTGTCACTTGAGATGCACAATAGTATTTGTGACCTTCAGTCATAGCGAGGATTAAGTGAAATCCAATGTGGAAAATGCTTGGAACTGTCCTTAGCATGTCACAAATACACAATAAGCCCTAGAGACGTTTCAAAAGCCTCCCAACTGGCTTCACTACCTTCTCATTTCTCTCTCACCCTCTCTCTCTTTCTCAGTTTCTCTATTCCCACACGCTGGGCAGATTGGTCTCTATAATACATCCGAACAAGGCACTTCCCCCCGGAACACTTTTCATGATGCTCTGGACCTCCTCAAGCTGGCTCCAGGCTATCTGCCCAGTGTCATCTCCTGCCACGTCTCTGCAGCGCTCTGCTCACCTGGTCCTCGCACCTTCATCTGCGTTCCCATCTCTGTGCCTTGGGTGCTCTTGCCCTGGGATTTCCTTCTTTCTCCTTTCCTCCTTGGTAATCCACCTCCCATCCTTCCAGGCACAGGTCAGATGTCATATCCTCTGTGAAAACTTTCCTGAAACTCCCCCTCCTCATCACCAAGTCATTTTGGTGGTTTCATCCTCTGTAGTCCCATGGCAATTTGTATACACCCTTCCAACTTAACCCAGCTGCCAGCACAATGTGAATGTGCACCCCACGCCACCTGTGCCCCATGGAGGGGACGTCATCCCATCCTGCATATCTTGGTTTCCACAGGATTTCCTCATGACTGGATCCCTGTATACCTGTTAAAGAAAAAGAGACAATAGGCCCAAAATGGAGTTACTTGTGCTAAGCCCAATGTCAGCAAATCAAGGCTTAACCCTAATTGCAGTTTCAGCTTCTCCCAGGAATATGATCCTTATCCAGTCAACCTGGAATTACCTGGTCAGCCTTAGTGAGGTGATCCGCACGCTAGACCCCTGCCCTTCCCCCAAAGGAAGCTTGCCCCAAATAGTCCAATCTATTAAAATTTCTTTTCCTACCCCCTTCTGCCTGTAAAAGTCTTCCATTTTGTACCCTTCCTTGGAGCTCCTTTTTACTTGTTGGATGGGATGCCGCATGATTCATGTATTGTTGAATAAAGCCAATTTGATCTTCAAATTTACTCAGTTGCATTTTGTTTCTTAACATGCCTTCCCTCACGGCATCACACAATTCTGTTAGCAGCTCTTGTTATAGTCCCTAAAAGAACTGAGGGAAGGGTTCTTTAGTTTATGGATGAAAGTGCTTGAGAGAGAAAATAAAAGAAATGAGTCTGGGGAAGGGCAGATTTTCAAGAGTTGAATTTTCTGGTTCCTGTGCCGTCTTTGCTTCAAGAACTTTCAGAAACATTTTAAATAATACAACTGTCAAACTCTGGGAGGTCCCTGCACCCGGGATCTGCTGTCTTTTTTCTTTAGTGCTTATTTCCTCCCCTGGGAGGCAGTCAAGAGAGGACAGAATAAAATCCTATAAAACCACGAAATAGATATGATATTGTAATATTGTCCTGTATAGAGAAGAGGGCGACATGCCTTGCCATTGTCCACTCTGATGTTGCTTGTTTTAACAATGTAGCACTGAATTCAAATCTAAATCATTGCTGTTCTATGTTGGGTCATCATTCTCCTTCAGGAGAAAATCCACTAAACCCAACTGTATCAGATTGGGTTCCCCAGAAGCAGAGTCAGAGACCACAATTGCTCTGAATGTGATGTATTGAAGGAGTGCCCTCAGGAGAGGGGACTGAGAAAAGGAAGCATGGCATGGATATGGCCTCGTCAGGGACTAACTTGGGGCTGATTCCGTGGGGAGCTCTGGAGCCTGAATTGCACCACAGAGTTGGTCCCCTTTTGAGACAAGGGTTGTGGTTTTCTAAACCCTTGTGTCAGTGAGTCATTGTCCCCTGTCTTTTCTGAAGGAGGGATGGTAGGAGCTTAATCTCCTGGATGAAGTAGTTCCCTTTTGGTTGAGCACGAATAGCATCCACGATGCCAACAATCTTGAAGCAGAGGAGTGGGGACAGCAGACAGCTCAGAGGATGTGCTGAGCACCAGAAACAACCGCACTGGGGTACCTTGGAGAGAGTGACACCAAGATGGGGCAAGCGTGTGCATGTCGTGTCTGTCTATGTATGCCTGTGTCAGGGGAGGGTGGCCACAGAGTTTCCCAAGGTATATGGTATTGGGGCCCAGACAGTGTTATTAGGATATTTAAGGAATTATGACCTCAGAAGACACAAGGACTTAGCAGAAGTGAAGCAGAAGATACTTGTTTTTGATAATCCAGGGACTACTTAAAGGCCATACCTATTCTATGTTCGTATCTTGATCTAGCAGCAATTGACTGTGGCTGCATGTTATGCTTTCTACCTAATTTAATTATTTTACTTGGAACTTCCACCCTGGTTTTATAAAGTTTAACCCATATAAATTAGGCTATTCCAAAAGGGAAGTGGGGAATTACTACAGGAAGGTCTGAATTGAGCTCTGCCTTCCATGTGAGCTAGACAAAAATGGGGTGAGTGTTGGGCTAGAAAGTTCTTATTATTATTTGAAAAAGAAAAAAGCGAATTATAGTGTGAAGAAAGACACAAAGCTTTAATAATCTCTCCCATTAATCTCAAGCTACATGGGAGGGACTCCTTGCATAACTTGAGTGGTGTACCTAGCTAGATGGCTCTAAACATGACTTCTTGGCCCTCCCAGAGGTTCTAGAGCTCCTTAAGTAAGTTTCTTTTAAGAATAGATGGCCCCAGAAAGCTGGAGCACTTGAAGACATACATATGGCCAACTTTGTATTTTTATGTATTTAAGGGTTTTGAAAAGACCATAGCTTGTTAGTTAACTAGATATCTGTGGGTCCTACAGATATTTTTACTGCCATCAGAGGGTCCAGTATTATGTCCTAAAGTGTTCTCCTATCTGGTTTTTAGTGGAAATTCCTATCTCTGCAGTCATCATTTTCTAGATGCCTGAGTAAGATCTTCCAAAAGTAGGGTTACACATGGTGAAAGGGCTTGTATGGGCCAAGCTTGAACAATTTTCCCTCTAAAGAATCTTTAGGTCTTAAGAACTAGATATTATATTTTTATGTGTGCATGTATGGTTGAGGTCTATAGATTCAGAAGCTGTTTCAACAGCTCCTTAAAAAGGTCTCTGACAAATCTGTAATTATTAGCTTCTCTCCTTCTTTTAGACGTCTGGTGCAGAAGAAAGAATAAACAGTTAAATGAAAGGGTTCATTCATTTGTGTTCTGGTTAAAGTCAGAAGGCTCTAATCTTAGTGCTGTCGACCCCAGGAAATGATCTAGACCACCTATAAAACAGCAATAATATTATTTAAAAGTATTATCAGGAAAGTAATTTTTTAAGCAGAGATATAAAGATTTAATATATATATGTGTGTTCTTATATCTATAGTGAGTTAAACTTTATATAAATCCAATTATATATGTGGGATAGGGTGCCTGGTGTGGTGGAATTTTTTATTTAAAAGTGAACATTGAAAGTCATATTGGAGCTGCATCCTTAACACAAATATAAGAATTGAGGCATGTCTTGACTTTGGAATATGATATACAATAAACTTAAAAAAAATTCTGTTGCAAAAGACTTCTCTATTTAGAGAGGTTTAGGAAGGGAATGGATATCTGTGCATAGGATCCTAAAAGCCTCCTGGCAGGGAAGAAAGGAAGTCAACCGCCCATTCAACCAAATGTTAAAATTAGGAAAACCTGCCACAGTGGACCGTGGTCATCCTGACCAAGGGACGGTGACAAAAGAGAGCATTGAGTTTCCCCAGAGGGAAACACATCACAAGAGAAAGTGGGGTCTGGCAATGATGTGAGCTCCACACAGTAACCCCAAGTCAAGGGGAAGATCTCCATCTGGCATATTATGAAACTGAATTCAGAAGATCCACAGGTAGGAGCCAGCAAACCAATGATTTTGCATGCCATGACAAAGAGTGTAACCATTCCATGTTGCGCCAAGGGCCACCGAAGAGTTTTAAGCAAGGCAATGGCTGGGTTTTTGCAGTAGAGAGCTCGTTTCAGTGACTGATGTGGGGGTTATATTTAAGAAAAGCAAGAATAGAATCTGGGAGGCTGTTGACATGGTTCAAAGGAAAAGAATAGGGCCTGGATGAGCGAGTGATAAAAGAAAAAGATTCAAGTAGAAGGAGGTAAAGCTGTCTTGACTTGGTAATTGATTGGCTCAGGGGGAGCAGTGCTTAATTTGTTTGCTATTTGTGCTCTTTATTACCATTAGAAAAAGTGGGGATTGGAATAAATGGCCAGTTATTCCCTTCCTGATCATTTGTTTCAGTTGTTCACCTCTAAAAAGAAAATTATGAAGACGGGGCTTTGATTAGTTCCACTTATTTTTATAATGACTGTTGTTATCATTTCCAGTTTATTGAATGGAGTCATTGTTTTAATTTGCATAAGTGGCATTTGGATATGCAAAAATCCAATTACATTAAAAGCTAGATATCAATTGATGTAGGAGAAGAATTATCTAGATATGGCCATGATATTAAAGTGAACAAATGTCTGACTCGAGAGTTTGCCAACATTTCCATTGAGTTAATGCTGGCTGCCAAAGACTGATGAAAAGAAAACATAAAGAAAAGTATAGATGATCTTAGCCAAATGGTACCTTTACAGATTAGAAGGAAGGGTATATCTTTTTTTGTTTTGTTTTTAACAAAGTGCTTAAAATTAGAAAACCAACAAGTTTTTTGTTACAAAACAATAACAACAACAATAACCCAAAACAATAAAATGGTGTATATTGTAAAAACTAAAAAGCATCCTTCACCACAACCAGCCAGAACCTGTGTGGGTAACTACTGTTAACAGGTAGGTGGGTATTCCCAGTAGAAAGTGTCCTCAAAGAGATTCTGGAGCCAAGAATATACAACGGGGAAATGACAATCTCTTTAATAAATGGTGTTGGGAATACTGGACAGCCACTTGCAAAAAAAATGAAACTAGATTACCACGTTATACTATACACAAAAACTCAAAGTGGATTAAAGACGTGAATGAAGAACTGAAACCATAAAACTCTTAGAAGAACACACAGGTAGTAAGCTCCTGGCCATCAGTCTTGGTGATGATTTTTTGGCTCTCACTCCAAAAGCAAAGGCAACAAAAGCAAAAATAAACATCCAACTAAAAACCGTCTGCACAGCAAAGGAGATCATCAGCAAAATGAAAAGGTAACCTACTGAGTGGGAGAAAATATTTGCAAATATCGTATATATGATAGGGGTCTATATCTGAAATGTATTTTTTAAAAAGCTCATACACTTCAATAGCAAAAGCCCAAACAATTTAATTAAAAAATGGGCAGAGGATCTGAATAGACATTTTTCCAAAGAAGACATACAGATGGCCAACAGGTACATGAAAATTTGTTCAACATCACTCATCAGCAGGGAAATACAGATCAAAAAGACAATGAGATGTCACCTCACACCTGTGAAAATGGCTATCAAGAAGATAAGAGATAACAAGAGCTGACAAGAACATGGAGACAGGGAACTCTTGTGCACTGCTGGTGGGAATGTAAATTGGTGCAGCCACTTACCTATCGAAAACAGTATAGAGGTTTCTCAAAGAACTAAAAATAGAATTACCATATGATCCAGCAATTCCACTTCTGAGTATTTATCCAAAGAAAATGAAAATACTAATTTGAAAAGATATATGCACCTCATGTTTGTATTAGCATTATTTACAATAGCCAAGATATGGAAACAACCTAAGTGTCTATCAATGGATGAATGGATAAAAAATGATGTGATGCACATGTATGCGCGCATGCGCACACGCGTGCACACACACGCACACACGTGCACACACACACACAATGGAATACTATTCAGCCATAAAAAAGAATGAAATCTTGCCATTTGCAACAACATGAATGGACCTTAAGGGCTTTACACTAAGTGAAATAAGTCAGAAAGAGAAAGACAAATACCATACGGTCTCATTTATATGTGGAATTAAACAACAACCACAAAACCCCAAGCTCATAGATACAGAGAACAGATTGGTGGTTGCCAGAGGGTGGGAGTAGGGGGTGGGCAAAATGGATGAAAGGGGTCAAAGTTACAGATTTACCATTATAAAATAAATAAGTCCCAGGGATGAATGTACAGTGTGATGACTATAGTTAATTATACTGTATTACATATTTGAAAGTTGCTAAAAGAGTAGATCTTAAAAGTCCTCATCATAAGAAAAAATATTTTTGGTAACTATATACAGTGATGAATGTTAACTAGACTTATTATGCTCATTTCACAATATATACAAATATGGAATCATATGTTGTCTACCTGGCATTAATATAATGTTACAGGTCAATTACACTTCAATTTAAAAACATTTTAAATAGATAAAAATCAAACATTTAAATTGACCAAATGAAGGTAAAAAACACATACTCATTTCAATATATTCAGAAAAATCAATGGGCAAAATCCATCATGTATTCAGAATTAGCAAACCGGCAAAAGAGAATGAGATGAGAGATTCTGCTCATTTCACAGAATGTAAGACAGCACATCCTTCATCAGGGTAAGTTTGACCTATTTCCTTATCTGATAAAGTGTCCTTGATGATTCAGGTCCTAGCTTGCCCTGTGGCTGAATGCTAGAATTGCCGTTGGCAAGAGATGCTGTCACATTGGGACAGTTGACAGTGAGAATAAGAGAGACCGGACAGAAAGCCAGGAGAAAAGGGTCACGTGAAGGTTGAGTACAAAAGGCAGATGCCAGGGATGATTAGACAGGCTTGGGAAAGGAGGCTTGGAAGTCCACCTTCTCTGCTTTTCACTCTTGCCACACTCCTTGTCACCCTACCCCCTGCTGCTGAGTTTTACCCCCTGCCTTCTATTTATTCTCCCAAAGGTCACCAAGGGGCCATTTGGTCACCATGTTTGATGACCTTTCCTCCATTTTCACCTTCCTTCACCTTGCTCACTGCCAACCACAGTGGTCTTCATGAATCATCCCCTCGGCGACGGTGACACTGTGTTCTTTCAGTTCATAAACGTCCCTGACTTCCATCCTGCTGCCTCCTCCTCTTCTAGTCCTCAACTGTGGGCTCCGCCTACAATTCTGTTCTTTTCCTGCTTTTCCTTTCTCTGCATTTTCTATGTCAATGAAACTTGAATCTGCATCTGGGGCTTCAACGATCATCCCTATGAGGGACACTCTGAGATATTATAGATACAGATAGACATAAGAATATGAATCTGGCCTTGACCTTCCCTGGAGTTCTGATCTTCTGTTTTCTGTTACCTTCTAGACATGTGCCATTTGTATCTCAAACTCGGCATCTCCAAAATGAAACTTGTCCTCTTCCCATCTAACAGCTCCCTTAGCATGGTCCAAAGGGGCCTTCGTGATCTGTCCCTGCCTACCTTTCCAGTCTCATCTCCTGCCACTCTCCCACAAGCCCCCTCTTTTCCAGTCTTACCTACAGAACCACCATTGCACAGATATGTCGTGCTACCAAAGACCTCCATGCTATTAACTATGCTCCCTCCATCTGAAACGCCCTTTTCCCTGGTCCTGGATTTTTCACCCCAAACAGTTCTTCAACCCTCAAAACTTCTCTCAGCTATCACCTTCTTTAGAAAGACGTGTTTGAATTCTTGGATGCAGTGGCCCACTGCTGTCTCCCACAACCTCCCTGGAAGCTGCTGCTAGAGTCCTTATCCCACTACAGTGTGTTTGGTTTTGTCCTTGCTTATAAATGGTAAGACCTTTGAAGAGGAAGACTACGTCTTTGGGCTCTGCACCCATAGGGCCTAAAAAAGTGTTTCACACATATTAAGTACTTAATAAATACTGGATAAATAGAAGAACCAGTTTCTCTTGCCTGGCTTTTCTATTTTTGATGATGGTAAAGCCATCTCAAATTTATATCTCTAATCCTGACTCCTCCCCCTAACTCCAGAATCATATCTTTCCTTTGCAACATCTCCAGGTTTATCAAAGACAACAGGCTGTAAGCAAAGCTCTTGTTTTCCTTGCCCACCATCCCCCCATTTCAGTAAGGAACTGTTCAGGACACAAACTGTAGAAGCATCCTTAGTTTTTTTTCCCACTCCACATCAAATCCAATGAAGAGTTCTGTAAACTTTATCTTACCATAAACAGATTCTGGCTGTTTTTCATCTTCTCTAACATTATCACATTAGTCCAAGTGACCATCACCTCCTGCCTGGACTCCTGCAAGTTCACACTTTTCCTCTACAAATGATTCTCCACATGGCTAGAGTTCCTTAGCCTGGATTACAAAATCCTTTGGGATTTGGCCTTTGGCTCTCCCTCTCGACCCATTTCCTACCACCCCTACCTTGTGGTCTCTGCTTTGTCTGCACAGGCCTCCTTGCTGCTCCTTGAACATACCAGACAGGTGCCTACTTTGAGGATTTTCCTTTACCATTCTTGCTGCCTCAAATACTCTTCTTCCAGAACTTTGTGTGGATCTCCAACTCACTCCCGTGTGGTCTTTGCTCAGAAGTCACCTTGAGAAAAAGGACTTCTCTGATGACATTATCTATAAAAGCACCTGCCTGACCCTCTATCCTCTTAACCTGATTTTTTCCCTTTCCTCCCTGAAATTTTTTGTTTCTTTAAAGATCTTTTGATGATTTTTTTCCCTACTATATACACTCCCTGAGGATAAGCTATTTGTCTATTAGGTTCTTTGCTACAGCCCAGCATCTGGAACAATTCCTGGCATTAGAGTAGAACCTCAGTAAATATTTAATCAATAAATTAATTATCCTTGTTCTTGAGGGCTTTGGATCATCTTTAACTGCCCACTTGCCTTCCTTCCTGTTTGTAGTCATCAAGTCCTTTAGAGTCTTCCTTGACCTTATTCAATTAATATTTATTGATGATGCGAAGTGTCTGTCTTAGGGTATGCCTATCATTGAGCTCCTTACTTTTCACAGTTGCCGGATCACATGAGGTAATTAATGCACCAAGAACTTTGTAAATTCTAAAGCACGACACAAGCCATTTGCCTTCCAGTCATACTGCAATGATACTAATTAATGTTACTTCCATTTCCAACCCGTACAGGAGCGTCTGACTGATCTCCCTGCTTCCAAACACTCCCTAGATAATATATTCTGAACCCTGCTGCCCACTTAATCTTATTAAAGCATTGCTATAATTATGTTCCTCTCTTACTCAAAAATTTTGACTGCTTTCCAATTCCTGACCAAATAAAAGAGAAACTCGTTGGCTTGTAACCAAGATATTCCACAACCTGGCTTCAGACGGCCTCTTCACTGTCTGCCTCCAGTCCCCATTGAAGCTTTGGTTTGTTTTCAAGTCCGTCTAGAACACTCACTTTTCCTAGGCATACCTGCCTTTCCTCTCGTCTCCACTCACGCTCTCCCTCCATCCAATAGGAATGCTGCCTGCACACCTTCCCCTGAAAAATTCACGCTTTGTGGCCCCAGAGTAAATGAACATCATGATGCTGTCCTCCTCAGGTTTTTCCATGTCCAGGGGATTCTTTCTTCACTCTGGGCATTTTCACAGCATTTAGCTCTTTCATTTACCTCTGGAGGGGCCATTCTTATCCTTCCTCCTCCTTTTTCTTAAAGGAGGAAGGAAGGAAAATGATGCAAGGAAACTTGTGGTATCTCTCTCCTCTTTTACCATCCTGATTTGGAAGGCAGGGAGGGTCTGATCTCCATTTGCCCAAGCTTCCGTGATTGTTTGTCCCTTCCTTCAAAACAGGCCATGTGATTCCCTCTCTGGGATCTGCCTGCCAACAATAGGCATGCATTCATGACTCCTGCCTGCATATGGTAGGGTTCTGAAGACAGGTTGTCATCTTGCCTTTCTGAGTTGTGCGGGGGTGGGGGGAGTCTTGGGAAGCCTACATTTGCTACAGGATAAACGACATTCTCCAATCTAGCCTTTCTGAATTATAAGGCTTATGTTTTTGTCTCCGTGTATCTGACTCTACTTCTTAATTAGTTCTGAACTCTGAGGAGAAGCAATTAATTATCTCCCTACCTTAAAACTCAAACATCACCCACGTGACCCTTTTTATGAACTCTTCTATAGTACAGCTATTTATAATGTCTTATTCATATTTGTAACCCAATATCATAAGCATATTGAAAGAAAGGCAATATTATATACTCTTACTCTTTTTAAATCTCTTTTGACTTCAGATTCATGGGCCAGTATTTATTTGCATGGAGGTTGTAATGAGGTAATAAATTTGATACTAAAAAAAAAATAAAGTATAAATGATGAGAAATGGGCTGTTTCCTGTTGGAATTTTGGCTGATGACCAAAGCTAGTTATAATGTATGACAATTCCCTGCATTATAAAGAGTAACGCTGGACACATTTCTGGGGGACTTACTTTGAGATGAAAAAACAGGTCCTCTGACTATCAGTTCCATTGACCACCTTCAACTATATAAGGAAAAGCTTGGGAAGATAATTTAAATGGGATTCACAGGTATAAGAGCATCATGGCATTTCCATGCTCTTCCCAACTCTGGGGGGAGGGAGAAGGGCTTGTTCCTTGAAGCCCAGTTAGGATGGTCCTCAAAGCAAACCTAGAAAGGGGGAATATCTGCCAGGAGGGAATATTGACATCTCACCCCTGAGACTGGTGCCTTCTACTTGCTTAAAGAACTGTGAGCATGTGAGTGTGGCCAAAGCTGCCTGAGATGGCAGATGAGGACTTAGGGCAATAGGGGGACTGGCCAGGACTTCTAGAATTTGATAGAGCAAGCACATCCAAGTGACCCCACTGAAGGCACTCAGACTTGAGTTGTCTTAATACAATCATACCCAGAGTGGGTGTGAAGACAGTTGTGGGAGAAAAATTACATTAACACTCATGGAGTGTTTGTCCAGGACTAGGGAGGGTACATGGATTATTTAACTCATCTTCTCAACAACCCTAAGAAGTAGTACTTTCATTCCCATTTTACAGATGAGAAAATTGGGGTGAAGAAGTTGTTTATTTGCTCAAGACCATAGGATTAGTTAGCACTGCTTATAACTGGTGTTTAAAGAGGAAAATCCTTGTATATATTTCTTTGGTTTTGATACCACTACCTATTGGCAATACCCAAATTTATTACTTCCAGCTCTGTGCTCTCTCTCTCTCTCTCCCTCTCCCTTGAACTCAAGTCTTGTATATCCAACTCCTTACTTGATATCCCCATCTGGGTCTTTAATAAGCAATGGAAAGCTAATTTATCTATATAAATCGAAAGTTCTTGATTGTAAACTGTTCCCGTTCCACTCTTCCCTATTTCAGGCGCTTAAGCCAGATTGTCCCTATCCCATACACCCGGTTCATGTAGGCCTCGATATGCTTCCTTCTGCTGTCCATGACACTATCACGTCCTTGCCTTTCTTCTTCCCTCTTCAGTCCTCTCTGCAGTAGATATAAAATTCTTTTCATTCCCCTGCATCGGTCTTGCATTTCTCTGAGAAGAAAAGGCGAACTCAGTACCATGAAGCCTTGCAAGGCCTGCTTTCTCCTCCTTTCCCAAGTCTCCTGCCATTTCTCACTGGCCTTGAGCAGCACCAGCCTCCTTTCTGTTCCTCAAGAGACCTAGCACTTACTCTTCTCTCTGCCTAGAATGCTCTTTCCCACCATTTTGCATGACAACATCATCCTCATTCTTTAGATCTCTGCTCAAGGTCACCTTCTCATTGCTACTCTTAGTTTCTCCATCTCTTCCCTTGTTGCCTTTTTTTCATAGCTCTTCATACAATTGATAAGTATTTTGTGTATTATTTTTTGGTTGCTTTCTGGGTCGTTCATTTCCACCTCCTTCCCCCAACTAGAACATAAGCTGCCTGAGAAAGGGACCCAACTTACCATCTTGTGCATCACTGTATTCCCAGAATCGAGTACATTGCCTGGTGTATAATAGGTGCTCAGCAAATACTTGTTAAATAAATGAATGAATATTTCAGTAAATGCTTGTTGTATGAAAGAATGAAGAGAGAACCAGATGTCAGATGTCATATGCTGGATATGGTGACTTTTTAACCTGAGAAGTTTGGAAAGTATATTGTGGGAAGTATGATAGTTATCATGACTAAGGGGACTGCCTCTTTTGGATACGTTTAAAAGGTACCACTTATCACCCATACTTATTCCTGTATTCAAGCAATGTTTTATATTTTCTCATGTTCTAGGCACTAGGTTAGTGGCTGGAGATAAAATGAAATAGGCACATTTCCTGTTCCAAAGGTTATGATGTAGCATTTCCCTCTGGACAGGAGTAAAGAAAGGTGGGGTGGGGGCAGGAATCGGAGCAAATCTCCAGTAACCCCTCTGCTCTACACATCTCCAGGAAGTTGAAGTCTCAGTTTTTTCATCTTAAATACAATGCATAATAAAAGCACAGAAAGAGTCTCTGAGGGATAGCAAAATGCCCATCCTTTAAAGATAAGAATTACCAATGAGAAATTCGAGCAGAGTTTCAGCTAGACATCAGTTAGCTATTGGGATGCTAACTTTTCTGATGTGAAATGTGTAGGTTGCCAATGCTAAAGCTGAAAGTTAGAGCTTAATACACTTTTAGCCATTTAGAAATGACAATAGCCTCTTACACAATATTTCTGCCAATGTCAACTTGTAATGCAAGGGAACATTCAAGAATGGAGAACACAGTGTGGTTGGAAAGCCTTGATGAGTGTCCTTGCTCTGTTCCTACCAGCTTATTAGCCTTGAGGATGTTACTTAATCTTTTCAGGGCCAGTTGACTCATCTAGATATTGGGAATTAAAAAAAATCATATATCTCATGACATTGTTGTAGATTAAATTAGCTAATCCATGTAAAATGCTTAGCATAGTGACTGCCATCTAGCACACAGAATAATGTTAGCTAATATTAATATGATTGGGGGGAAATTATAGTACCACCTACATCACAAGGTTGTCATGAGGAGTAAATGATGTTTGTGTGTATGTATGTGTGAATATCTATCGTGGTGCTTGGAACAGTAGGAGTCAATCAAGAGTGGTTGAATAAGCTAATGTATTAGAAAAGTTACAAAGCGTAGATTGCTGTAAAAATGCTTTTGCTTCTTATTTTATTATTTATTTTTCAACAAAACTAGATTAGTTAGAAATCTTTGTATGAAAAAATAAAAAGGATGTTCAAAACTTTCCCTTCCAACCAGGTATGATATTTAGCATATTTACCAATCAGTAGGGCATGGATGCTGACCAATCAGAAGAGAGGTGAGCACTAGCTCCAACGTAGGGCTCTGAGGACCTCCACTCTACTGAAGCATTACTATGGGAAGGCCTCAGATCTGTCCCAAGCAGGGACCAGGAAAGAGGAAAATGTGGTATAGGGTGGAGGGATTTGCATAGGGTAGCAGGTGTTTTCCAGCAAGTCTGAAGCAATTTTGCTATTTTAAAATCTGGGTTGACTGGTGCCTATGATCTGAAGCAGCTCTGTCCCCAAACTAAACCCTACATAAACTAGATTTGAAAGGAGAGAGAATATAGCCGATGTATACTGTTCTCCTGTTCACTTCTCATCCTAACCGAAGGTTGTTTGCCTGAAAGTAATGCTGTCAGTGAACTGGGTCAAAGAAAAGACCCAGAGAGTTCCACATCAGAAGGGTGATAGTATTACATCACAGATCTAAACAAGGCGGTCTGTTTTTGGAAATACGTGGGTGACTTGCCAATTGCATCAGCCTTAGCTGTTGCTGCTCTTGATAATACATTATTAGTCATCTTTATTCCAACAGAATACTCACCATTCTCTCCAGATTTGATGCTGAATTTCAAATCCACTTTAGTAATAATATTTATAACTGGTAGGTTAGAAAGCCTGCATTATTTGAATAAAAGCAACTTATTTGAAGATCAGAGGGAAAGTTGGGGAATAAACAAGTTCCTGGTCACTGATTATTTTTTTTACAAGTGCTATTAATGAATTGAGGCTTAGCATACCTCTGTGTAACTCTTTTAAGATCTATATTGACATACCAGATATCATGAAAATTCAGTGGCCGCTGTGGGGTTTGGAGTTTGGAAAATAATGAAGAGAAGTGGAGGAGGAATCACAAATGTTTATGTCCCTATTTGGGTGAAAGAAGTTTGAAAAGGGTGTATAAGTTGATTGGCACAAAAGACTTTCATAATCCACCTACTGCATAGCTTATATGAAAGCACTTTTCATAAAATGTATTATCCAAGGTTTTCTGAAGAAATAGAACCAACGAGATGTCTGTCTCTGTCTCGATCTCTATCATCTGTATCTCCCTAATTGTTATATCTATCTTTAAATCTATTTATCTAATCATCCATCTATTGATGTATTTTAAGGAATTAACTCATGTAATTGTGGAGGCTTGGTGAGCCCAAAATCTGATGGGGCAGGCCAGCAGTCTGGAGACCCAGAGAAGAGTTGCAGCTCGAATCCAAAGATGATCAGCTGGCAGAATTCCTTCTTGCATGGGTGAGGTCAGTCTTTTTCTATTAAGGTCTTCAACAGATTGGATGTGGCCCACCCACATTAAGGGGAGCAATCTGCTTTACCCAGAGTCCACTATTTAAGTGTTAATATTTTCCAAAAAAAATACCTCCTAGAAACATTGAGAATAATGTTTGACCAAATATCTGGGCACTGTGGCCCAGCCAAGTTGACACATAAAATTAACCATCACAATGTGAAGGAGTACCAATTCTTGTTAGTTATCTATTTCCAAGGAAAAGCTGTCAAGGTGGCAAAATGACTGCTAGCTGAGGTATTACTGAAGGTTGAGATGTTAAACTAGAAAGGAGAAGACTTGGGGACAAATAGTAACACAAAGATAGTAACAGCTCTGTGTTCTCACCACCTGCAGATATATAATGCATGTGTAAGATAAACATTTTCAAAACACTCACATGCCTGCATGTGAAAGGCAGAGAGCAGAACCAGACTTTCAGAGGAGACAAATTTTGCCTCAAGACTGATTGGAAGCATCGGGAACTGATGACTTCTGGCCACAGCTGGTCCTGATCAGACCTGCGACTGCCTTTCTCTGGTGAGCTTGCTTCCAGCTCCTCACAGCGCCCATCATGAACTTTTCTTTTCCCTGGAGCCACAATCCAGCCCTGTCCACTTTACCTCCTGCTATGCAGATACAAAAGACCACTAATTCTGTAGCACCCCTTCAAAATACCTCTAGGTTCAGCCCTTCTTCCCTCTTTTCTATGAATTGGTTTCCTGGATTTTTCCTGAGGCCAGTTTCCCTGCTTAGACGCTTGCCACCTTCTCCAGGTCCTTGATCATTTGGTGAAAATAAATACGTGATGTTCTCTGCATTTACTATTTTATGGCAATTAGGCTTTTTAGTCCCAGGGTCTGCTCTGCTAAGCTTATGGCTGACAGAATTTTTATGGAACTCAGATGACGTGTATCTATGTATTTATGAAAGCAACATTGGTATGTTCAGACTAGGGCAGCCATTAGGATGACAGAAAGGAAAGCAGATGAACAAAGCTGAGAACAAAAGATTAAAATGTGGAGCATTTGTAGGTGGAGAGACTGAGAATTCTTTGCTATTTGTATTGAATCCATGTAGATCATACAAATTTTATTTGTTATATATTCATATTTATTATGTATATTTATACAGAAAAATATATAATTATTATATATTTATTTATAGATATAAAATCTCTTCTCTCTTTATATATATATATATATATATATATATATAATTCTGTTTCTCTGGCAGAACCCTCACTAATACAGATCATCTCTGGGTTATTTCTCCACCCTCTGGATTTTCAGCTCTTCCATCAACTCTGTAATTGGTTCCCTGTATTCAATTCCTTCTATATGGAAGAGTGGGTTTTCTTCCCCTGCTGAGCCCTCACTGGTACAGCATATTTGAAAGAAGCTTTTTGAAGGACATTGGTTAGAGACTCTGCCCATATTACCTTAAAAAATCGATGGGTGCGGGGCACCTGGGCGGCTCATTCAGTTAAGCGTCTGCCTTCGGCTCTGGTCATATCTCAGGGTGCTGGGCCCCGAGTCGAGCTCCTTGCTCAGCAGGGAGTCCGCTTCTCCCTCTCCCTTTGCCCCTCCCTCCTTGCTTGTACTCTCTCTCTCAAATAAATACAATCTTTGAAAAAAAATTGATGTGTGTATATAATTAATGCTTGAAGAGAATTTTACAATTTGTAAAGTGCTAATACAAATTATATCATGTAAGGATCTCTCCCTATTTTATCCCAGGGAGCTGTATATTGGAGTGTTGCATTTCACTGAAGACAATGAACCTCAGAGAAGTTAAATAATTCAACCCATGTCATGTATCCGGGAGGTAGAAGAGTTGTAGTTTGCTTCCTGACATAAAATTGGGTACGATTTCTAACACCCCTATTTGAGAACACAGACTATCGGTGTGAATGTGGGCAAGTTATTTACATTACCTGTGCCTGGTTTGCATACCTATTAAATAACAGAATCCACTTCATGAGTAGATTTTGAGGACTAAGGGAGATCATGTGTATAAAGTACTAGAAAAATACTTGATGGCGGCACATCATAATTCCACAAGAAAAGTTAGCTGTTACAGCCATAGCAATATATGTCACTTAATACTACATATGATTTGCGCTGAAAATTTGTTTGATGAAAGGTCGTTGTTAGAGTTGTGTGGTTAGAGGAGTGGTGGCTGTTTATGAACCGTTGGTTACCAGTCTTTAATAAGATAAAATTTAGAAACTTTTATACCAATTTAATATTGCTCCAACATCCAACAACATAATCAGTGAGTTCATGTTGTTTTGATTGTATTATTTTGATTTACAAAAGTATCAGTCTGTGGTAGATTGCAGGAAGAACGTTTCTTCACCACAAGATAGTTTGGGAAACACTGGTGTAGGGAAACTCTCTCATTTTAGGGGACCCCCCCAAGATTTAAGCTACCAAAGTCAAGAGAAAAGGGAGAAGTAGGAGTGAAGAGCCAAGAGTCGCAGGGGATGCATTTTGAGAGGCACTCCAGAGGTTTTCAGTGGAGATGTATGTCAGGAGATGCTTTAAATCGCAGCTCACAGACTGAAACCCCCAAAGCAGCCAGATGGGTAACATAAATGCATAAATGTGTCTAAAAATAGTCCTCTTTATTTTCATCTGAAACGTGTAGGAATATTTTTCTTGTTTTTCTCCAACTCTATGGCCTTTCCTCTGATCATTTTCTCAATTTTTAATAGAAATATTTGCATAGAAATAGTTCAATTCCCTCTAAACTCTATTCTGAAAAAGTTAAGAGTGTTATGCTTGATAATAAATGACAAACTGACTTTCAGCCAAGCACAGTAGACAGGATTCTGGTTTCTGCCTGGTGTTACATGGTCTGGATTATCTCTGGGACTGTAATGGTTATGGGTCATCACTCTCATGATTAGGTTATGTCATACAGCACACCTGACTTTAAGAAAGGGAGAGTAACCTGGGTGGGCCTGAACTAACTAGGTGAGTTCTTAAAGGGGACCGGGTTACCTCTGGCGAGAGATGAGAGGCATGAGTGGGATCTGGTGCGTGGTAAGTTCTCCGTTGCTGGCTTTGAAGAGGGAGGCGATCACGTTGTGAGAGATGCAGAAGGCCAATAGGAATTGAGAGTAGCCCTGCTCAGAACCAGGAAGGAAATGGGGAGCTCAAGCCTACAACCACAAAGACCTGAATTCTGCCATAACCATATGCTTGGAAGAGGACTCTAAGTTCCAGATGGGAATGCAGCCTGGCTGACACATGGTTGTTGGCTTTGTAAGACCCTGAGCAGAAAATGAAGTCATGCCAGGTCTGGACTTCAGACCCACAGAACTGTGAGCTAATCTGTGGGTGTTGTTTTAAGCTTCTAAGTTTGTGGTGATTTGTTACATGGCAAGAGAAAACAAATATAGCTAGGAAAGACATAACAGAGTCATGAGAAACACTGAAGGGCTCTTGCTTTGTCCGAAAGGAATAGCCACCATTTGATTTCAGCCCCATGTTGCATGTGAAAATACGGACTCAGTGTTGGCAGATCTTCTGTATGCTCCAGATAACCCAGGGATCTGGATTTTTGTAAGGAAAAGTGTGAATGTGAATATGGGCAGTTCTTAAAACACACACACACTCACACACACTCGCATACACACTCAGGACAAGCAAAATATGTTCATGCCCTGAACTTGCAGGTGAATTTCTCAGTGGTGTTGGTATGTTTCCTTAAAGTTTCAAGTTTCTTTCCAATATCATTAATAGCCAAATAAAATTCAAGATCTGACTTTGAGAAAGGCTTTATTATAACTGGTTCTTGGTATCTGTTGAAAACTTTCTTGGCTAGGAGGTCGGTTTTCATTTCCTTTAGTTTAAATGTAAATGAAGAAAAGATGTCTCAGAGAATCCAACCCTTCTACCCATATTATACTTTAGTCTCAAGAATTTGTACTTAAAATAGAATGTGTGAATGTGTGGAGTAAAATAATGCCTTTAATAGATCCACAGCACTTGAAAGCTAAGCTGAAAATCACTCAAATTCTTTATGTTGTGTTAGAGTCTTTGTGAGGCTGACATTTGTTATTAAAATGGCTTTTTACTTCATCACCTTGTAATATCATTATTTGTTATTACATGCTGCCCTCTAGTGAAATAGCAAAAGGGCCGTGCTGGTGATTTCAGATTTTGTGCTTTTTGCATCTGAATTTTGGTTAAGTATCACGATTCTCCCAAATTATATAAAACTTTAGACTAAAAACATTGCTATAGGAAAGATTTCCTATAAATAGAGGGTCTATATAATAGACATTTTAAAGTCTTTTTTAACAGATAGGAAATTGCTTTGTTAGATTTTTGGAAGACTAAAATAAAATTCAAAAGCATGTTATATATTTTTAAATGTTTTATACTTACACATAGCTTGCTTTGTTTTGAAAATTGGTATGCTTCATTTGTTAGAGATGTGGAAGTTCAAAAAAAGGGGAATTTTCTGGAAAAAAAGTCATCATTAGTTTGAGTGTTTGAAGAAAAGTGTTCCTGCTCCACCAGGCTCCATCCTAGAATTTTCTAACATCATACCCTTGCCATCATTCCTCTTTACCACACCTTCTTGTGCTCAGTTCTGGGGATTTGTTTGTTTAATTTCTCAGCGAAGTACTTAGGATTTGAAACTCCCAACATGAAGAGAAGGTCACCTATTGCAATAAGATTTATAGAGTCATAGCATTTTCCTCAGCTAGAAATGATCTCAGACTTTTACAAAATGTACCTCCCTCAGTTTATAGAACGAACATACACCCAAATGGGCCATGTGGTTTCCCCTGGTCTCTGGGCTTCTACACAGCTAAGCTGAGCTGAGCTGAAGTATCTTGATGGCCACTGAGCATCCTAGACACTAGGACGTGTTCCTTGTCCTGGAGAAGAGAGCTTGATAAGGCTGAGCTGGGATGAGAAAGAGATGCGGTGCAGTAGGAGAAGCGAGATGACCCTGGTCAGAAGAAGGGACTTCAGCTCTGCAGCCTCTGGAATGGTCTGTGGCCAACGAAGAAGTATGTATTAGGAGCATTTTATCCACCTAGCCTTGCGGGGTCCCGTCCCCACCTCCACCCAGGGCTTGCAGAGCAAGGGGAGAAATGACTGAAATTACAGGGCATGCATCTGCTATCTCTCTCTCACAGGTGGGGCTGGCTTCAGCAGAGGGATGCTGAGCTCACAGACCGACAGCTTGCTTGAATGGGGTTGAGCCCAAACCACTCTCTTTGACTCCTGAAACACCTTTTTCTATACAAGCCAAACCTGTAAAAAAGTAGTTAAAAGCAATTTAATATTAGCTTAATTATTACTAGTAATTATGGATTTTTAATATATGCTTAAAATATATTAATAATTGATATTAGCTTTTTCACAGCAGTAAAATCACTGTAAGAGATAAAGAAGGTCATCACCAATAAATTAAGCAATTCACCGGGAAACTAAAATAGTTCTGAAATCATCTGCATCTACCAGTATCGTTTTCAATATATTTAAACCAACATTGAAAGAATTTCAGGGAGAAATGGGAATATTCTTACTAATCACGAGAGAGTGTGACATATCTTTTTTAAGAATCTGATAAATAAGGCAGACAGAATTTTTTTAAGGATTAAGGAGATTTGGACAATACAATAAAGTAGGTATAATAAAACCACCCTGATCCCATCAATTAAAGAATTAATATATACAAAGCCTCAAAGTCTCAGCAAATACCTGAAAACAAATACACTATAGACCTTGTTGTTCTACTAAATGCAATCAAGTTAGCAATCAATACTATAAACAATCCTTATAGTTTTAAAAATGAAAAAAACAATAATTAATAATATGTATCTCAAGAACAAATTATAATAAAAATTACGAAATATTTAGAATTGAATAAAAATAAAAACACTATAAATAAAGGATAATGGGGTTTAGTGATTGCAATACTTTAATTTATGGAGTTAATACATTTATCAGACAGAGAAATATAAGAAATTACAAATAAAGCTATTTAATTCAACAAGCTAGAAAAAGAGTGGCAGAATAAACCCAAAGCAAGAGAGGAGGGTAGTACCAAAGATAAGAACAGCTGCCCACCACCTAAGATGAGTTATTCTAGAAGATGATACTGCCACTTGTGTCCTATGCAGCACTTGGTGACTGGACCACCTTTTGGTATCAGAACATGACCGGGCAAGCTTCTCTTCAACCACCACTCTTTCTCTGAGTCAGACATGCATCGAAATATGCCAGTGCTTTGACTATATCCACCATTGCCACACCTGACCCAAGACATCTGAGGGCACTGGGGAGTCTTGAATGCGAAGCACCGTGTGTGTTGGAGCCTGGGAGGGAGACCCGTGAACTCATTTCTTGCTGTTATTAGCAGCTGGGAGCTCAAGTGTCTCACTCAGAGTTCTGAGAGTGGCATTATCTTCAAATCCAGAACTGTGCAGAGGATTAAATTTACTAAGACACCAGTGGGCTCTCAAATATCCCATGGATCTGGCTCCTGGGATGTGGTTCAAGGTAATATGCATCAAACTCTGGCCACCTTTGGAGAGCCTAATAAGCGCTCTGGACAGGGCCGGGAGCGTGGGACCAAGAGGTAGCAACAGCAGAAGCAGGTCCTGATCGACACATTCTTGGAGTGGGGGAGGCAGGAATGTGTCCCAGGACTGGGCTTCCTTGGAGGCCATCTGAGACCCTGTCAGGGGCCGAGGACACTTAGGGTCCTGGATTGGAGACTTTGCTGTCAGGCAAGCAAGCACCTGCAATTTTGCCATAGGACTTGGGTTCCCTGAGCCAGTAGTGCCCGTGGGAGCAAAGACCCATATGCCCTCACTTCTGTAATTTCATTTTTTGGCAGGGTTTGGGTGACCTCAGGAATGGTGGTCCCACACTGTCTACCTACTCTAATAGTCATTTTCCTTTGGTATTACGTAACTGCACCCTTTTCCAACTGGAACAAGGGTGCTACAACCCATGTAAGTGGGCTCTAAATAAAGTTCTAAAGGAGAAATTCTGGAACAAACAAATAAAATAAAACCAAAAACAAACAAAAAAACATCCTACCAAACTTGAATAATGGCAATATCATGGGGTTATTTGTAGCCCCAGGGGAACTACTTTGGATGCTACATAAAGCCTTGCGCACAGAGGTCAAGCAAGTGTATTAAGGCATTATGTTTTAAATCTTACTTGCCTACCCACATAGGCGATTTTTTCAGAAATCTTAATAATCACATTTTACATGCTTACAATACTTGCTGGTACGAGGCTCTGCTCTAGGAAATCCACACATATAACTCATTCATTCTCCTAGCAATCCTAGGAGGAATGTATTCTTGCTCTCTCCATTTTCCTTGTAAGCAAGTTGCCCAACGCCATACAGCTCTCAAGTGGAGGAAATGAGGTTCAAACCCATGTGGTCTGTGTTGGGAGCTTGGTTCTCCAACAACTACTTGCCCTGCTTCTGGTGAAGTCATGTACTCACAGGTTGTTTCCAAATTTAAACTGATACAAGCAATCTTTAGAAACAGCTCCAATCTAGGAGAGGATAATGACCTTCTTTTCACCCCCTCCACTGAATGCCATGTAGATCTTACACTTCTCAGGAGAAGTGTATCAAGTTAGGGTTCCTTTTGGGAAAGGCACAGAAACAAATGCCGGTTAAGATCATCCAGAAGGGGAATTTGTTGGAGGGATTCTGTGTGGATCAGGGAATGGGAGTGAAGCTGGAAAATCTGGCCTAAAAATAGGATGGGAGGAGCCACAACAGAATCCTGTCTGCTGGGGGGTGGGGGTGGGGAAGCTGCTGGCATGGCTCCAAATTCAGGCACTGGTGCTGGGAGAATGGGCTCCATTCCATATGAGTCTTGGGAGAATAAATCTGATTGTCCAAGCTCAGGTCCTGTGCCTTCCCAGTGGCTGTGCAGAATGGGGAGGGAAAGGTTTGGAGAAGGAGCCTTTGGGTACTTCCACCGGAGGTAAAACATGTGGGACTTAGCAGGGGAAGGCAAGGACCTCATGAGCTACCATAGCACCGAATGGGGGAGAGGTGAGCATGAATGGGGAGGAGAAGGGAGTCAGAAGAAACTGATCTGAAAACAATCGTAATAGAACAAGTAGGTGGTAGTGTAGGACTTATACTTGGGTAATGGAGGAGAGACTGGGGAGACATGCAAGGTTTTAAGAGGATGACCGAACAGGAGTTTTCTTTTTCTTTGTCCTCCCCTGTACTTCAGGTTTTAAGCATCACCTCCTGCCTCAGGTCTATTTGGGCAACTCTGAGAGTTAAAGCTTATCTATTTCCACATGGATCTTCTGGCCTGAAGACCCTCAACTGTTGACCCCTCCTCTCAAATCCTAAATCTCATCTCAGTATCATTTTGTTCCCAGTATTTTCAATCCAAAGTCATTTTACATCTGATAGAGACCACAGCAAGTATGGTTTATCTTTTTAATGTAAATGTAATTTCAGAAGCAGACCATGCCCCTTGATTATAGGCAAAATCAAACCTAATATTAGTTTGGATTTATTTTACTGTAAATATTATTTACCCTCTAAAAAGAGACTAACCCCAATTAGCATTGTGAATTGTCTGCCCTATAATGACCAGATATCCCATTCTATTACATTACTGAAATCATTTGCATAGTAATTATGGTTTAGCTTTATGTGTAATTGGAATTGTTTCCCTCCTGGCAATGTTGTGCGATGGTCTCTCATTAATCACATGGAAAACCTTGCCAGATGGCAGAATTAAGGAAGTACAGTCATACACTCCCACTAAACTCATGGTCATTGTAGTTATAAACCAATGATTCAGTGTGCTCCGTTTTCTTCCCTCTGTTTTTTAGTTTTTAAACCACTCATGCAACAGAAAAACAATTTAAATTGCAAATGTGATAGATCTACAGAAATTTTATTTAAAAATTCAAGTATGAATTACCCATCTTGTTCCTCCCCTCTTCTAGATTTCTCCCTCCTCCAATATGACAAATGAAGCCTGAAAACAAATATCATAAGCTATTAAGGCAACTGAGACATATTTATCTCTGCGTGTGTGTGTGTGTGTAATCTGTGTTAAGTAAACTAAATGTAGTCTAGGAAAACCTTGACTTGCATAACAGAACACAACAAAACAAAACTGGAGACGTAACCTTCACTTTATAAAAGAATTCTTTTAAACAATATCTTCAAAAAATATTTTCAAATCCTAAGTGCCCCTGGTGCAATTAAAATATTAATCTGTAAATTTTTTATTTTTTTTCAGAAAGGTTAATTCAATGAAACAATCTAAATTCATGTGCACCCATATACACGTGTGTGCACCCATATGCATATCCATCACGTAAACATCTGAGGCAAGATGGTATAGTGGAAAGAGTGCTGGTGTAGAACCAGAGAGAGCTGGTCCATCTGTGGCTACGATTGCATGTAAGTCACTCTATCTATCTGAGCATTAGTTTCCTCATCTGGGCAACAGCATTAAATAATACTCTATCAGTATTAGCTGGGATACAGCTTGACACTTGTAGCAAAGACGTCAAAGCAGAAAGCAAGACAGAGGGATGTCAGGATCCTTACAAACAGCTGAAGTCAGAAACTCATGCTCCCTCTATTTGTTGCTCCTTGTCTCTGGGTGGGGGTGGTACTCTTGTTCACAAGATCCAAAATAGGTCACCACCACGTCTATATTCCAGCCTGTAGGAAATAGAAAGTATTAAGAAAGAAAGATGGAGAGAAAAAAGGAAAGAAAGAAAGAAAGAAAGAAAGAAAGAAAGAAAGAAAGAAAGAAAGAAAGAAAGAAAGAAAGAAAGAAAGAAAGAAAAAGGAGGGAGGGAGGAAAGGAAGCAAGGAAGGAAGGAAGGAAGGGAGGGAAGGAAGGAAGGAAGGGAGGAAAGGTAAAGGCACCGCTAGCTTTGAACAACCTGCCTGGAAGTTGCACAGACCACTTCTCTTCACACCCATTGGCGAGAACTTGGTGATGTAGTTACATCTAGCTGCAAGGGAAGCTGAGCATCAGCAGCTTTCCTTTGTTGCTTTTGGTTTACTTTGCGCTCATTTACTTTGTGCTCATTTAAAATGAGGGAGGGCTCTATTACTAAGGAACAAGGGGGAATGGACGTTGGGGGATGCCTAGCAGTCTTCTAATCCATGCCACGTGGTGGTTTGGAGAATTCAATGAGATAATGATGCCTGGTGCAGTCTATATTCAAAATAAATCCCTTTGCACACCCATATTCATCACAACACTATTCACAATGGCCAAGAGGTGGAAGCAACCCAAATGTCCATTGGTGGGTGAATGGGCAAACAGAATGTGGTACGTACATACAAGGGACTTATTCAGCCCTGAAAAGGAAGGACATCCTGACACATGTTACAATGTGAAGGAATGTTTTGGACATTATGCTAAGTGAAGTAAGCCAGTCACAAAAAGGCAAATAGTATATGATTCTGCTTCTACGATGTATGTGGAGTAGTCAAAATCATAGAGACAGAAAGTAGGATGGTGGTTGCTGAGTGCTGGGGAAAGGGGAATGGTGAGTTGTTGCTTCATGGGGACAGAATTGTCATTTTGCAAGATGAAAAGAGTCCTGCGGGTGGATGGTGGGTGATGCTTGCAAGACAGTGTGAAGGTATTTAAAACCACTGAGTCATACATTTCAAAATGGTTGGGATGTTAAATTTTATGTGTTTTTGACCACAATTAAAAATAAACAAATAAGTAAAGTAGAAGGTAAATCCCACTGGACACTGTGTTCTGCACAGATCCCCTTGGGTCCCTCTTACTGCATCTGTGAGCCCCTTTCCTGGTTTCAGAGTATTTTATTCCCAAAGCCTATGCCTAGGGCTCTTTTCTGAGCATTGCCCTGGGGCTCCTGGAAGCAGCCTATGCAGAGCCCAGAGTGCCTGGGACTTGAACTTTAGAGCAGAGCTTGGATGATGGCTGAAAGCCCGGCTCCCAGATGTCTTCCTGTCAGCTCTAATACCTAATTATCTGTCTCCATGATATTTTAGTTGGTACATATATATATAGCACTTCCTAGTGGTCCTTAAACATATCACTTGCTTTCTCTGAACCTCAGTTTTCTGCCTAAAGAACTGAGTAAAATACTTCCTCCAACGCAGGGTCCCATAGGAAAGAGCTGTTGTCTAGACACCTGGAGCACTTTGGCTCTCAGTTCAAGGTGAGACCTTTTCTCTCCTCCAGAGTTCTGCGCTTAAGGAGGAATTTGACCAGATCCTGGGGGCACTTGGGAAGAGACGTGGTTCTCAAACGCATCTGGATATTAAAGGGACTCTGCTGAGGAATAAATTGTTAGAGCTGCTCCCTGGGCTGGTGATTCTGCCCTGGGGGTTGTGCTGGTGGGTGGAGCTGTGCATGCCGGCCCTGTGAGGGCTGTAGTTGGTATGGCCCCTGGTCTTCTCCCTTGTGGCCTGGTCATGGCCCAGTACTCTTTCTCGGCCCACTGGGCCTCATGCCAGCTTTTATTTGCACCATAGAACTCCCGGGCTCCTGTCACTTCCATATCTAGCCTTTTGCCACAGGGGACACATAGCAGGCAATTAGCTCTCAACCCAGCCCCCTGCTGCCTCCCTCTTTGAGGACAGGCAGGGACTCCTGTGTCCCATTCTTCCTACGTGGAAACTGAGGTCATCTCCATCTCTGCTCAGTATCAAATCTATCCCCTTTGCGCTTCCTCGATATCTCCACTTTGATGATGACTAAACATTTCAGATCTTACATGGACACCTGATCTTCCCCCCCAGAGCTACTCTACTCACATCTTTCCAACCTCGGGTACTGTCAGCTTCACTTTCCAGTTGCCTACAGCCAAGAACACTGGTATCATCTGTGACTCTTCTGTTTTTCTCTCACTTCCACATCCAGTGGCACAGAAACTGGAGCGGGCTCTATCTTCAAATGTTTCCCAAACTCAATGACTTCCCCCCGCTTTACTGCGACACTCCACTCCTTTGCCTCGATTACCAAAATGGCTGCCAACACTTAGGCCCCCTTAGAGTCTATTCTTCCCATAGAGGCCAGCACCATATTTTAAAAACCCATTCTATATAATTTATTTAGGTATCACACTTACTGTCTCTCTCCCCCGGAATCTAAGCCTTATGAAAGGAGGGAATGTGGTTTTCCTGACTGGATCAGTGTGTCTGATGTGCCAAAGGCACTCTGGGATTATTTTTTTTCTTTTTCTTTTTTTTTTTTTTAAGATTTTATTTATTTATCTGAGAGAGAGAGAGAGAGAGCACGAGAGGGGGGAGGGTCAGAGGGAGAAGCAGACTCCCTGCTGAGCAGGGAGCCTGATGTGGGACTTGATCCTGGGACTCCAGGATCATGACCTGAGCTGAAGGCAGTCGCTTAACCAACTGAGCCACCCAGGGGCCCCTGCGATTATTTTTTTTCAGTGATGTCACTGGGGCATCACGGGAGATGATATCTTCCCAAAGCCCCACGTGTAAGTGTGGCATGCACCCTGCTCTTTTGTTATCCCCTCATTTCTTGGATGCACCCTCCCCTCACCCAGCCAGAGCCCAGGGAGGGGAAATGAGGACACATCTGTCTCTTTGGCAGCTTATTTCCTGGGTGGGACCAGAATGGGGAGTGGGGTGAATGTTTTATTCTTCCCCCTTCTTGTCTCTTGGGACACCGTTTGTTATGTCTAATCCAGAGATGGCAGGTGTTGGGCTTTTAAATTTCCTACATCTCATTCTCTTTTCTCTTAATCTAGCCCCGTGGCTAAATTCAGTGATGAGCAGAGTGAGTCACAAGGGTTCAGGCTTATGAAATTTAGGCTATTTACCTGAAGTGGCATTGCTTTAAACTGGAAGAAATTTAGAGAACTTAACTTCATCTTGCTATTCACTGGGTGCCGGTTAGTATCCATTTGGATGCAGAAGACAGGCATTAGACATAATAAAGTTATTTTTCGTGAGTCCACACCATGTCTGCGATGTTCCTTCACAGACAGGCAAGGAACATAAATGAGCAAAGCAAGCAAAATGTAAAGCAAAAGCAGTTATGACAGTATTTGGAAACTGGAGAACTCATGCCGCATCCACAGAACCACTGCGAAAAAATTCATCCAATGAATACTAATTTTCCATAATTTGCTGGGAACAGTCTTAGGTACAGAGGATACAAGCCCCATGGGACCAATCCCCACTTTGGGCTCTATGCTCAGTGGGGAGTCTGCTTGAGATTCTCTCTCTCTCTCCCCCTCTGCCCCTCCCCCTTGCTCTCTCTCTCTAAAATAAATAAATAAATAAAATCTTTAAAAAAATAAAGCAGTTCTACTTTAGTTCTATATTTCCTAGTTATTTAAAGAAGTCCTCAGCTACTTGGAGCTTAAACTCCTTCTAAGTGATGCAGCTATCATGTCACAGGACTTTACCAGGGAAACCTTCACCTTGACGATTTACTGGAAGAAGCAGGGGATGGATGTTGGGCAGGTAAAAAGTTAGACTCTCTCCAGGACACAGTAAAGAGTAAAAATGGCACTAAGATCAATATGTTCTGATTCCAACTTGGAGTTCTTTCTACTACCACAGGAGCGGGCAAACATTTATTTAAAATTGAAGAGGGTAAACATTTTAAGTTTTGCAGGCCTTAATATTTTCTGTCACAGATTCTCAAGTCTGCTGTTGTAATGACAACAGCCACAATAATATGGAAATGAGTGTGCTGTAATCCCTACCTATGTCAAAGTTGAGATAAGAATTCTGATTCTAAATCTCCCTGTTTTCTTTGGCCTATTATTCAATAATAATGTTGAAGATGATATTTACATATTGGGAAACCATTACACCAGAAGTTTGGAACCTTAGCTTCATGTCCTGGATTTCTGACAATTTGCCTGTGAGATTTTGGACAAATCTTGTCACCATTCAGGACCTCAGTTTCTTGACCTGCAAACTGAATGAGTTGTAAGAGGAGACCTTGGATGCCCTTTGTAATTCTCAATACCTGTTTATTTACTTCTTTTCTTTGCTAGAGAGTAAGTTCATGGAGGGCAGAGACCACACCTGTGTTGTTCACCTTTTTATCCCAACAACTGAGCAACCGTGGAACATAGTAGGTTCCCAACTAATTCTTGTGGGATGCACAAATGCACTTCAACTCTGGGTCTACCTGCTTCAGCTGCCATGTTTTCCTTCATCACTTGTCTCTAAATTCCTTTCATTCTTTGGTTTTCTTGAGACAGCTATTGAATAATAATAGAGTGAGCTCCAGTACTGCTGTCAGATTGACTCTTTCTACTTGAATCTTGGATAACTACTCTGAGCTTCAGTTTCCTTATCTTCAAATTGGTAAAACCATTCCCACCTCAAAGAGTTGTATTACTGAGTAAATTTGATAGTGAATGTGAAAATGTTTTGGTAACCCCCCCCAAAATCATACAAATATGAGTTATGATTATAACGATCTTGACTATTGAAAAGTTCTTGGCATAAGCAGTGAGTTCTAGGTTGAATTTAATTTTATATCCATTAATAACAAGCATCTTGAATTAATACTCAGAGGTAATGATGACAACAGTCTTTCTTCCTTAAATAAAAAATGGTTACTCCTTCAGGCAAAATGTGAACACTAAAGACTATAAATAAATTATTTCTTTTTATTTGCCTAAAATATTAATGAGAATCACTAATATGATTTTCCATTCAGAACAATTGAAAGACAGTGCAAAATTCTAGACTGGGTTCTGGAAAATGAAAGGGAAAGAAAAATCAGTTATGTTAGAACAAGTAGAAAATTATAGAAATATATAGAATTAAACATTATAAAAGACAGTATATTGTAAAAGCCATTGGCAATAATTCAGTTCAAATAAATAAAGAACAGTGATGTTAGTGATAGATAATACCACCCTTCCTAGGGTCAGATGGCTGGTACAGGGTGGAGCTGAACTTGTAACCCACCATCTTAGCCACTATGAATTGCTCAGTGTTGTCCACATGGGATAATGCTGGAGGTTCTGAGAGACCTTACCTGTCAGGGAGAATATCTCCTCTAGCTTCTCACCAGATCCCGAACTTCCTTCAACTGCAGACAAATGCTGTCATGTCTTAATAATTAGGGTTTATATTGACTTGTAATTTCATGGTTTTATTTGATTCTTAAAGCAATCTTGGAAGTTGTTTTGGCAAAAGTGATGCTCTGAGTGAAATTAAGTCAGTGTTGCAGGATCACACAGGAAATAAATACTGGAGGTAGAACTGAAACTCAGGCCATTTGATTGTAGGTTCAGTGCACTTTCTACTCTAGCAGAGCAGCCAATGAATCTAAAGATTAAATGCAAATACCCATGGGAAGTTCGGGACAATACAGGCACGTGTAGATTGAAGTAAAAGTGATCCATGACAAAATGGGAATGGGGGAAAGACAAGACACCGAGCCTAAGAAAGAGGAAGGTGAGGAGGTGGTAGAAGGAGGTAATGCTGGAGACGCCAAAGATAGACTTTGCCAACTTCGAACTTTTGCTAGAAAAGGTGTGGATGGATCCCTGGATTAGGGGGATCGCGTGCGTGTCCCACCACTTGCCCCTTACATCTGATGGCAGGCATAATTACTCGATCATGCCGGGATCCCAGCATTCTCATCAACACAGAGCTGTAGGCAACCACTATCATTCAGATATTATGGTGTGGAATTATATCAAGTTGCCATCCCTACTCTGAAGGGTCAAAAATAAAATTTGCAGGGTTTCAGCCAAGAAAAGAAGCTCAATGTGATCAAGAAAAGAAGCTCGATGAGAGAAATCTTGATATATCCTGAGAGTACTGAGGCTCTTTACTAAAGTAGCTAAGCCTTAGTTTCCTCATCTGTAAAATGGGGATAACAGTGCTCACTTCAGAGGGCTGTTGGAGGTATTAAAACTATAATCCCTACATAGCATTTGGTGTGTGTGTTTTTTATATTATTATCACTAGTACTCTTATTATTATTACTAGTTATATTTATTATTACTAGTTATATAGTAACTGGGCGGCTACTGTTTCCCAGCAATATCTGTAAGTACACATGTAAGAAGAAAACAGAGTCTATTCTCTAATTTAGTTCCCAACATAGAAGCAAATTCATTCACTCATTCATTCATTCACTCATTCATTTGAGTCAGTGAGTACCTGCCATGTCACAGGTACCTTGTTGGACATGGGAAATACAATGGTGAATAGACAGGTTGGAGTTCAATATCTTTCCTACAATTAGCTTCAGGGGGAATACGACTGTGTAACAGACTGCTGATTAGGATTTTTTCCTTACCCTCTACTGTTGGTAACTAGGACCTGAGACTGAAGACAAAAAAGTATGGAGCATGCCCCATTCTAAAGGGAGCTGCCAATCATTGATTTGGGTCTGATGGCTCCCATCAGGGATTACGTAGAGGTGGACAAAACAGGCATTACCACCATTGGCCATGCTTCACCCCTTGACCCAAGTGAAGGCTGTTGGCTGTCTTAGGGAGAAGAGGCATACCTCCCTCCTCAACCAGAGGATGCTCCAAGAAAGCCATGTGTAGGGATCAGAGGTATCTGCATGAAGGACTGCCATCTTGCTTCCCTGCCAGTAGCTTGCTGAGGTGCAGCAGACCCCGCAGGCCCCCTAGTACTGCCAGCAGAGGGGAGTGCACAGTAGTAAGGAGCTCTTGGGACAGCGTGACACGTCCCCTGAACGATGTTAATTGTTTTTTGCTTCTATATTCCTGAAAGCAGGAGACTTGCTTGAGTCTACTGTGCCAGCAGGACAAGTACCCGGGAGGAAAAGAAGGAGAGGGACACCTACCCCCGTTTCCTTAGATGATAATCCTGAGAAGAGGGACCCATGCCCTGTTAGGCTCCACGTGAGGGAAACAAAAGTCAGAGAATAAGGCAGGAGCAGAGGGACTCCCCAGGTAGTCAGTAAGGGGACCCTCACTCAGAGAGGGAGCTGGGAATCTCTCCCTGCAGCAAGTATCTTTCCTCCCTGCTTTCCACCAGCCTCAGGAGAACAACACCAAAAAGAGGGAGGGAGAGGGAGCTTGTGTTTCAGGGCTAACCACAGCCCTCTTTCTGCTTTAAGGCTCTCAGACTGAGGAGAAAAGAGTGGATCATACCCCAAACTTCTATCCTAATTTCTTTCTTAATTCATTCTTTCTTCTTTCTTTCTTTCTTTCTTTCTTTCTTTCTTTCTTTCTTTCTTTCTTTC